>NC_081378.1:11373074-11375574 GCF_030684315.1 Stegostoma tigrinum
GACACACACACATACTGTGAGACAAACACACACACACGCACACACACACACACACAGTGTGAGACACACACACACAGACACACACACCGTGTGAGACACACACACACACACACACACACACACACACACACACCGTGTGAGACACACACACACACACACACACTCCGTGTGAGACACACACACACACACACCGTGTGAGACACACACACACACACACACACACACACACACACACACACCGTGTGAGACACACACACACACACACCGTGTGAGACACACACACACACACACACACACACACACACACACAGTGTGAGACACACACACACAGAAACACACACAAACACACACACACACACACACACCGTGTGAGACACACACACACACACACACACACACACACACACAGTGTGAGACACACACACACACACACACACACTCACACCGTGTGAGACACACACACACACACACACACACCGTGTGAGACACACACACATACTGTGAGACACACACACACACACAGTGTGAGACACACACACACACACACACACACACACACACACACACACACACACACACACACACACACACACCGTGTGAGACACACACACACACACACACCGTGTGAGACACACACACACACACACACACACCCCGTGTGAGACACACACACGAACACCTACACACACACCCGGTGTGAGACACACACACACACACACACACACACCGTGTGAGACACACACACACACACACACACACCGTGTGAGACACACACACACACACACACACACACACACCCCGTGTGAGACACACACACGAACACCTACACACACACCCGGTGTGAGACACACACACACACACCATGTGAGACACACACACACACACACACACTGTGTGAGACACACACACACACACACACACACACACACACCGTGTGAGACACACACACACACACCGTGTGAGACACACACACACAAACACACACACACACACACCCACCGTGGGAGACACACACACACACATACACACACACACACACACACACAGACACACACACCGTGTGACACACACACACACAGTGTGAGACACACACACACACTGTGAGACACACACACACACACGCACACACACACACAGTGTGAGACACACACACACACACACACACACAGACACACACACCGTGTGAGACACACACACACACACACACACACACACACACACACCGTGTGAGACACACGCACACACACACACACACAGACACACACACCGTGTGAGACACACACACACACACACACACACACACCGTGTGAGACACACACACACACACACACACACACACACACAGACACACACACCGTGTGAGACACACACACACACATACACACCGTGTGAGACACACACACACACACACACCGTGTGAGACACACACACACACACACACCGTGTGAGACACACACACACACACACACACACACACACACACCGTGTGAGACACACACACACACACAAACCGTGTGAGACACACACACACACACACACACACACAAACACACACACACAGTGTGAGACACACACACACACACACACACACACACAGTGTGAGACACACACACATACTGTGAGACACACACACACACACGCACACACACACACAGTGTGAGACACACACACACACACACACACACAGACACACACACCGTGTGAGACACACACACACACCGTGTGAGACACACACACACACACACACACACCGTGTGAGACACACACACACACACACACACACACCCCGTGTGAGACACACACACGCACACCTACACACACAGCCCGTGTGAGACACAAACACACACACCGTGTGAGACACACACACACACCGTGTGAGACACACACACACACACACACATACACCATGTGAGACACACACACACACACACCGTGTGAGACACACACACACACACACACCGTGTGAGACACACACACACACACACACACCGTGTGAGACACACACACACACACACACACACACACACACCGTGTGAGACACACACACACACACAAACCGTGTGAGACACACACACACACACACACACAAACACACACACACAGTGTGAGACACACACACATACTGTGAGACACACACACACACACGCACACACACACACACACAGTGTGAGACACACACACACACACGCACACACACACACACACACAGTGTGAGACACACACACACATGCACACACACACACAGACACACACACCGTGTGAGACACACACACACACCATGTGAGACACACACACACACACACACACCGTGTGAGACACACACACACACACACACACACACACACACACACACCCCGTGTGAGACACACACACGCACACCTACACACACAGCCCGTGTGAGACACAAACACACACACCGTGTGAGACACACACACACCATGTGAGACACACACACACACCGTGTGAGACACACACACACACACACACATACACCGTGTGA
>NC_081378.1:11490574-11493074 GCF_030684315.1 Stegostoma tigrinum
CACACCGTGTGAGACACACACACACACACAGACACACACCGTGTGAGACACACACACACACAGACACACACACCGTCTGAGACACACACAGACACACACACACACACACACCGTGTGAGACACACACACACACACACACCGTGTGCGACCCACTCACTCACACACACACACACTCACTCACACACACACACACACACCGTGTGCGACACACTCACTCACACACACACACACACGCACACACCCCGTGTGAGACACACACACACACACACACACACACACACACAGTGTTAGACACACACACACACACATACTGTGAGACACATACACACACAGACACACACACACCGTGTGAGACACACACACACCCCGTGTGAGACACACACACACAGACACACACACACACACACACACACACACACACACACACAGTGTGAGACACACACATACACAGACACACACACAGTGTGAGACACACACACACACAGACACACACACCGTGTGAGACACACACACACACACACTCACACACACCGTGTGAGACACACACACACACACACACTCACACACACCGTGTGAGACACACACACACACACACACACACACACACTCACACACACCGTGTGAGACACACACACACACACACACACACACACACACACCGTGTCCGACACACTCACTCACACACACACCGTGTGAGACACACACACACACACACACACACACACACACAGACACACACAGTGTGAGACACACACACACACACACACACACAGTGTGAGACACACACACACACACACACACACACACACACACACACACAGTGTGAGACACACACACACACACACAGTGTGAGACACACACACACACAGACACACACAGTGTGAGACACACACACACACACACACACACACACCGTGTGAGACACACACACACACAGACACACACACCGTGTGAGACACACACAGACACACACACACACAGACACACACACCGTGTGAGACACACACAGACACACACACACACAGACACACTCACCGTGTGAGACACACACAGACACACACACACACAGACACACACACCGTGTGAGACACACACAGACACACACACACACACACCGTGTGAGACACACACACACACACACACACAGACACACACACACACACACACCCCGTGTGAGACACACACACACACACACACACCGTGTGAGACACACACACACACACACACACATTCACACAGTGTGCGTCTCACTCACTCACACACACACCGAGTGCGACTCACTCACTCACACACACACACACACACACACACCGTGTGCGACTCACTCACACACACACACACACACACACACACACACCGTGTGAGACACACACACACACACACACACCCCGTGTGAGACACACACACACACACACACACACACACCCCGTGTGAGACACACACACACACACACAGTGTGAGACACACACACACACACACACACACACACACAGTGTGAGACACACACACACCGTGCGAGACACACACACACACGCGCACACACACACACACACACCGTGTGAGACACACACACACACACACACACACACCGTGTGAGACACACACACACACACACACACACACACCCCGTGTGAGACACACACACACACAAACACACACACACACCCCGTGTGAGACACACACACACACACACCGTGCGAGACACACACACACCGTGCGAGACACACACACACACGCGCACACACACACACACACACACACAGTGTGAGACACACACATACACAGACACACACTCGCACACACACACACACACACACACAGTGTGAGACACACACACACACACACACACACAGTGTGAGACACACACACACACACACACACACACACACACACAGTGTGAGACACACACACACACACACACACAGTGTGAGACACACACACACACACACACACCGTGTGAGACACACACACACGCACACACACACACACCGTGTGAGACACACACACACACACACACACACACCGTGTGAGACACACACACACACACAGACACACACCGTGTGAGACACACACACACACACAGACACACACCGTGAGAGACACACACACACACAGACACACACACCGTGTGAGACACACACACACACAGACACACACACCGTCTGAGACACACACAGACACACACACACACACACCGTGTGAGACACACGCGCACACACACACCGTGTGCGACCCACTCACTCACACACACACACACTCACTCACACACACACACACACACCGTGTGCGACACACTCACTCACACACACACACACACGCACACACCCCGTGTGAGACACACACACACACACACACACACACACACAGTGTTAGACACACACACACACACATACTGTGAGACACATACACACACAGACACACACACACCGTGTGAGACACACACACACCCCGTGTGAGACACACACACACAGACACACACACACACACACAGTGTGAGACA
>NC_081378.1:11518074-11601259 GCF_030684315.1 Stegostoma tigrinum
CATCCCTAAACCAGCCCAGTTCATCCCCTCCCCCCACTGCACCACACAACCAGCCCAGCTCTTCCCCCCCACCCACTGCATCCCAAAACCAGTCCAACCTGTCTCTGCCTCCCTAACCTGTTCTTCCTCTCACCCATCCCTTCCTCCCACCCCAAGCCACACCCCCATCTATCTACTAACCTCATCCCACCTCCTTGACCTGTCCGTCTTCCCTGGACTGACCTATCCCCTCCCTACCTCCCCACCTATACTCTCCCCACCTATCTTCTTTACTCTCCATCTTCGGTCCGCCTCCCCCTCTCTCCCTATTTATTCCAGTTCCCTCTCCCCATCCCCCTCTCTGATGAAGGGTCTAGGCCCGAAACGTCAGCTTTTGTGCTGCTGAGATGCTGCTGGGCCTGCTGTGGACAGTTTGAGTTGGATTGCATTTAGGTGAGAGGTTTATTTACACTTTTACTTCCATGTCAGCCTTTTTGGGGGGAGCTAAGGGGCATTAATGCTCCCTACTGTAAGGCAGTGATTATTTATGTAACATTGGCTTAATGCCAAGGCTGGCTGTACAGATCAGAAAGATCTCAGTCTTCATGCCTGCCGCTGAGACGTTGCTGAATTTGCAACTGCAAGCAGAAAAGCCAGCAGATTGTCAGCTCCTCATCACCATCTAGTGGCTACTACCGGTAAATGTATGTGTATGCACCAGCAATTGGAGCAAAGCAAATTCATCTTGGTTTGGGCATCTTGCAGGCCCTCAGCAGACTGGCCGGAAGGGTCACAACATCATGTGCTCCCAGCACATGGAGTCCTCAAACAAGAATTCTCCTAAATGCAAGGTATACACATAGCAACAACTGTGGAGTTTGAGATTGTGGAAGCAGCTTTGCCTTCAATTTCATGAAAATGAACAGAACTGCATTTGTAGGCTGCCCTACAGTTGACTTTCAGCTGTAATCTCACTAGTACATCTGTCCAACTCAATTACAACATATAAAAATAACAAAGTGTGGAGCTGGATGAACACAGCAGGCCAAGCAACATCTTAGGAGCGCAAAAGCTGACGTTTCGGGCCTCGATATAACTGGAGCCACATACAGCTCGTTAAGGATTCACGTTCAACCACAGACCTTGAGCAAATTTTTGAATCAGTCTTATCTTTGCAAATATAAAATACCCATTTTCTGTTTTGGACATTCATTGCATTTTAAAAAATTTTTTTAAGCCAACATGACACCATCAGGTTTCTTTTTGCTGTAAATACAACAATATTGCTACTAATTTAAAAAAATTGAATATTTCAGCACTGTAAGCAGGAGTAAGCAATTCAGTTCTTTGTACAAAAAGATGAAACAGACTCAGTCAGAGCTGATCCCATTTCGGCTTCAACTCCATCAACACAACAGTTAACAAAATGCATGTAATAAAAAATTACAAACAAAAAGTGCATTCATCTTTTTAACTGGATGTTATCTATAAAATTTTTGAGCACTAGAGCAGCACTTTGTCAAGAACTGAGAGGTTAGACAAAAGCCCACCAGAACAGGCTGTGTGTGGGCTGTGGACTTCTTGGGCTGAATGACCCATATTTGCAAGAAAATGTTTCTGCCATATTGGAGAATATAAACAATCTATTTGTGACACTTTTATGTGATATGATTGAATCAAAGGATCACCACAGTATGGAAGCAAGCCACTTGAGTCTACACTGCCCCCTGACGAGCATTCTACCCAGACCCACATGTATTTCCTCATGGCTAATCCACCCAGCACCTAGTCTGCATGTCCCTGGATACTATAAGCATTTAGATTGCCAATCCATCCAACCTACACTCTTTGGACTATGGGGTTGGGGAAACTGGAGCAAACTCCAGAGTCAGTCAGTCACCTGAGAGTGGAAGTGAACCAAGGTCCCTGGTGCTGTAAGGCAGCAGTGCTGACCGCTGAGCCTAGTGGGCCGCCCAATAAGCACTCGCTCTCCAAATAATCACATTCATTAGCAGTATGTTGTGTATCTGTGCCTCCATTTCAAAGTCACACATCAAAACTGATGCCTAGAAGACAGTCATTTTTAATCAAGATGTCTAGAGATGTCGTGACACAGCTCTGAAGCAGGTGGGACTCAAACCCATTTCTCCTGCACCACAGCTAAGGACATTCCCATTGTGTCACAGCCCATGTGTACAATATCCTAGTGCTCCTGATTGTAAGCACATGTGTACCTGAGCTGAAGCTTGAGCTGGATGCACTTGTGAAGCCTCCTTATAGTCAAACGGCACTCAATAGGTATTAGTTGGTGGTTGTGTTAGTCCTTGCTATTTGACTGCAATCTCCTTGACATTCTTCAAATCCTACAGTCACAAAATTATTGTCACAGAGGAGGGTACACAGAAGTATAATCAAACTTCTCTTTTATTTCTAGATCTTCACATCAATATTAGGCCGGCCTGATATGCTATGTTAACACTCTTCTCGGTTTGTGTCCACACTTCCTGGCATCTGTGACAATGGATTAGTTCTTTTGTTTAAATTTGTTGTTTGGCTGCAAATGGCTCGCTGATTTCCAATTGCCTTTGAGAAAGTGATGGCGATCTGCTTTCTGTAATCACTGCAGTGCACAGGAGGTAAGGGTGTCTAAAAATGCTCTCGAGAGGTTCCAGGACACGGACCCAATGACAGTACAACCACATGCCTAGGTATGCGGGAGCTCGAGCTGAGCTTGCAGCCGGAGGGGTTTCCTTCAGCCTTCATCCTTCTAGCCAGAAGTTGTCATTGGCTTTGGAGTTACATTTTTGCTTTAATCCAGCCCCAAACCCCTCAGCTGTACTAGCAGCGGAACAAAGTGGGGAGGACAAGGCCAAAACAGCTTTTCTTTTGCAGGCATTCCAATGCAAGGATTCCTGCCCTTAACCAATATCGTTAGGTTAACTTTGTAACTATGTTTAGGTTAGTTGGCAGATGGTATGGTTGTGCACTAAATGGGCACCATGTTTACCTGGTCTACAACAGTCCCCGCTCTTCAAAACGGTCAGTTTGAAGAACAATAAGATATATCTGTTGTAACCACTATTTATCTTTCAACTGACACCAGAAGCAACCAAGTCCCTTGATGATGGTCCCGTGACAAGAACATTTGTGGTTTATTAAGCCAGAAGTCCTTGTGGCTTAGAGTCCTGTTAGACACAATGGAGAGCTGGTGATCCTTGCTGATGCTGGTATTTCCAGCCAGTAATGGTTTTCCCTGAAGTGACTGCTGACCAACTCAATTTCTATGAATTCTTTACTTACATTATTGGTCATAACACTACTGTCCAATGTACATCTCTGGAGTACAGCCTACACCATTCTTTCTTCAGTCTCTTTTACATGGAGTGAAGTCATTAACACTGTGGTAAATACCACCATCTCACTACTACATCCATTCTCCTTACATTAGAAAAGGAAAACAAAGAACTGCAGATGCTGGAAATCAAACAGAAACGCAGGTCTGGCACCATCTTCAGAAGGAGAGTCACTGGACTCAAAACATTAACTCAGTTCTCTCTACAGGTGCTGCCTGACCTTCTCCAGCAATTTCTGGTTTTGCTCCTCATGTGTTTCATCTGATTTGCCACAGATACATCGCAAGGGTTTTTACCTTCAGTTGGGTGTTTGTACCTGAAGAAGTGATATTTTATGTTAGTGTCTGGAGTATAAAGAAGTAGACACAAGCAACTTCATACTCAAAGATTCAATAGACATTTATTACAGCCATTGGTATCTACATATATTACAATCATAGACGCTTTCATGTCTAGGCTAGTGCTAAGCATTTCAGTTAAAAACTAGCACAATCCCTTCAGTGTGTCATGCTGCGAGTGGATCCAGTAAGATGGAGACTGAGAACTTTCTACCATCAGGTCACATGCTATGATATGGTGATGACATGTTGAGCATGTGTCTTAAAAAGGTATATTGCACATACAGTGATAGCAACAGAGCCAGCCTAAGCAGATGACGAGCATCTGAAGATACAAAGGCAGCACTCCCTTGGTAAGACATGGCCTAACTTAGCTACACCTTGCCTGGTGCCGAGAAAAGGCAGGAAATAACAAAACAGAAAGCTTGTCGGTTTTAACATTTATCAAAATGTAAACTTTTCAGAAAATTTCAATGTTCCTTCAACCCTGGATTACCGCCTGTATCATAGCAGAGAGCCCTGACATTTTCAATGGCCAGATAATCATTTCTGGGAATGAGAGAGCAGCAGAATTCCCAATGTAGCAGGCTCTTAATGAATTGCCAGGGAATAACTGGGCAGTTCCCCTACACCCAGAATCTTCTGAAAGTATCCATTTAAAAATTGGAGCGTTCTTCTGAAGTTAACTATTACTCAGGTCATTAACTGTCAAAGTGTCTGGCTGTGATGCTGGACCTTTAAGTTTACCGAACAGACTGCTGGGAAAAGGGGGCTTAAGGGGTGACAACAGCGCAGTGGTAATGTCACTGGCTAGTCATCCAGAACCTCACACTAACGTCTGCAGATAGAGGTTCAAATCTGACCATGGTAAACGGTGAAACTCACTCAACTTTAAAGAACTGGAGTAAAGTAGAAAAAAAAACCTAGTCCAATAGGGGACCATGTCACCACCTGAGATGGTGAACCTGATGGGTTTTTACAAGAGACAACAAAGTGTAGAGCTGGATGAACACAGCAGGCCAAGCAGCATCAGGGGAGCAGGAAGGCTGACGTTTCAGGCCTAAACCCTTCTTCAGAAGATGTTTTTCACAACGTCCTTTTGCACTTCAGATGGCAGGTTTATAATGCAATGTGATGCCAACAGCATGGGAGCAATTCCTGCGCTGGCTGAGGTTACCATGAAGCAGAGCACATGACCATCCCTTTCTGATGCCAATTAATGCTGGCCCAAGAGAGTGACACCCACCTTCTAGTGCATGATTTTAAAACCAAAAGACACCACCGACAGCCCTCCAACAAGTCCATACTGGTGAAGCAATCTCATTGTCCCACTCTCGATGTACCTTATTGCCCCGAACCAACTCCAGTGTCCCACACTCTTCCACATGCATCAAACCCCAAAACCATCCCACTTCCCCACTCTATACAATGGTAGTGCTATCTGTTTAGTAAGCCCTACACCTGCCACGAGGTTTACACCAGGGCCATCAGCACGAAAACCTCGAATGGGCATTAACTGGCCACTTAAAGGCTTCAATTACCAATGGGTGCAGAGACTTTCCCCAGGAGGTTCTTGCCCCGGATTTAATTTGGGAATATGGAAAAGTGCTCACCTTCAGCCTGGTTAAGTGCCTCACTCACCATCACCAAATTTTCCATGGAAGATTCCAGAAGATTCTAACCAAAGTAAGGGGAGGTGTAAGAGAACTTACAACCAAAGGTTGTAATAAATATTTCTGCAATATTGCACAATACATTTTCCAATTTCGGAATTCTCACATTCATTGATTCACCAGTCGAGCCACAATCTGCATTGATCTGTTTAGTTAACTGCAATTTGTTGGAAAAAAAACAATCGTCCCGCTTTTTACTGGGCAAATCGCTGTAGTTTCAGTCATGTGTTCCATAGGAACACATAATAGGAGTAGGCCATTCAGCCCTTCTGCATGCTCTGCCACTCAGAATGGTCATTGTTGGTCATCCATCTCAGTGTTCTGTTCCAACTTTCTGCCCTTTCCCATT
Source organism: Stegostoma tigrinum (assembly GCF_030684315.1). Lineage (NCBI taxonomy): Eukaryota > Metazoa > Chordata > Chondrichthyes > Orectolobiformes > Stegostomatidae > Stegostoma > Stegostoma tigrinum. Next base: position 11,523,767 of record NC_081378.1, read on the forward strand.
AATCGCTAATTCCTTCTTGAAAACATCCAATCTTTTGGCCTCAATCACTTTCTTTGGCAAAGAACTCCACAGGTTCACCACTCTCTGGGTAAACAAATTTCACCTCATCACAGTCCAACAGCCTACCCCATAGCCTTTAACAGTGACCCCTATCTGTGGACCCCCAAGTCATCTGTGTTTACCCAGTCTCGTCCTCTTCGAACTTTATAGGTTTCTAGAAGATTCTCTCCTCATTCTCCTAAACTGTTTAGGTCTGAGGTCTGTTTACAAGAGACTTATTTGAAGTAGATTCTGTAAATAGATTATATTTGCTTTGTTTTTTTTTAAGCAAGCTTAGTTTGCCGTTGAAAACATAGCTCCAAGTTCTGCTGACAAGTCCTGCCTTGTTTCCAACTCAATCAGGGAACACTAAATAAAAACCAAAAAGAACTGCGGATGCTGTAAATCAGGAACAAAAACAAAGTTGCTGGAAAAGCTCAACAGGTCTGGCAGCATCTGTGGAGGAGAAAAACAGAGTTAACATTTCGAGTCTGGTGACCCTTCCTCAGAACTGATGGATCAAGTGGTGTCAATAGACAATCTGTACTAATACATGGAGATTTCGATGGAGCCAAGTTTAAAAATATGTGAATTGTACATATAGGGTTTAAATTTATCCCTGGGAGCAACTGAGTTAACAGTGTTTTCTGTTACCATCAGGAAAAGTTCAATCTTCATACTGAGAGTCACTATTTGCATGTGCAGGGAGATGTTGGAGGTTACTGTCCATTTTAATGTAATCTCAGTCTCCTGCCTTCTGTTGGCATTAAGTGTAAGCAAGAGTATTAAATGTGTTCATAAGAACTGACGATTGGGCATTTAAATCAATGCATCACAAGTGCCCATTAATATTCTGAGTTTCAAACAGCTTCACTCATAGCAGAGATAGCTGATGAGTTTTGGGGCAATGTTTAACTGGTAAATCGCATGCAATCTCTGAGGGCCAAGAACTTTCCTTAGAGCCATTCTGCAGTGGTGTGATAAACTCAACGGCGTTCCTGAAATTAAAAGAAACACACATTAAGAACAATAATTAAGAGTCAGATGGACACACATGCACCATCCTCTCAAAATCCACAATATTTGGTAAGAACACGAGTTGACAAACAGGATCCAGCATGTTATGCTCTTTGGATTAAAGAAAACTGCATGTTCTAACTCAGCACCCTATTCATTAAATTTCACTTCCAACAAATCATAAAATGACCAAACAAGGCAGATATTATACTAAACAATTTTAAACACCTAGGATTTTCTGGTACCCAATTAAAGGGATCAAGGGTTGTGTCTTCCCTCAACTGGCCACACTGTGGCAGTATATTCACATATTACAATAACCACTGCACTTGTATAGCCCTGATTCAACCAAAGGGTTGGGATCTTATATTGGCTTTGGAGGGGGAAGGATTCGAGCGCCTGTGACATACTGGCTGACAGCTGGTTTACTCCTTACAGTGCGAAAATGACCATTGAGCCCATCAAGTCTGCACTGACACTCTGAAGAGCATCAGACCCAAACCCAGACCCCCTACCCAATCCTGCATTTCCCATGGCCGATTCACCTGGCCTACACATCTCTGGACACTATGGATAATTTAGCATGGCCAATCCAACTAACCTGCACATCTTTGGGCTGCGGGAGGAACCTGGAGCACCCGGAGGAAAACCACGCAGACAGGAGGAAGAACACAAAAACCACACCCAGAGCGTGCGGTCTGGTCATGTCATTTGATTAATAGAGACCCAGACTAAGACCATAGGTGCATGAGCTCAAATCCACTAAGGCACCTGGTGGAATTTCAATTCAAATGATAAGTGTGGAATTGAAAGCTGACCCTGACCATTAAATTATCAATTGCTTTTCAAATCCATCTGCTTTCACAAATGACCTTTAGGGAGAGAAGTCTGCTGTCCTCACCTGGTCTGGCTCACATGCCACTCCAGACCCACAGCAATTTGGTTCATTCTTAAACTGACCTCTGGGCAATTAGCAATGGTCAATAAAAGCTGGCCTGGCCAGTAACGCCCACATCCCATCAATGAACACAAAAAATAAAGAGTTCAAGGCCCATGGAAAGATTAAAAAAACACTCCCGGGCCAAATCAGTTCTTGGGATCTCACTGATCTGTATGGTTTGGTTCACACTGAGCACTGGATCGAGTCATCATTTTCAAATCCATGCCACATCGTTTCTTTACGCGAAGTGTTCTTACTCTGGTAATACTGCAGACAAGCTGAGGGTGGTGATCCGGATTGCGTATAGTCCAAAGGCAGCCTGCCTCTGTTGTCCTGTGCATAAACATTGGCTCCATAGTCAATGAGCATTTTGATCAAATCCACATTCTTTGTCTTGGCTGCAAGGTGAAGTGCAGTTTCATGGAGTTTAGCACTATTCACATTCGCCCCTGAAACAGAACAACCACATTCTAAAGCAGAAGGACAAGCTTGCATTCATATAGCACCTCGGGCATCCTCGGGCTGGTGAACTGGCCCAAAGCAGTTTGTCATAGTCTATAATATCAGAATCAACAACTCAACTCTTGAGGAGATAGATCATAAAAGGACATGGGCGCAGAGAACAGACAGACTTTGAGGGAAGAATTATATCACCAGTCTAGAGTAGTAGGTAGCTGATTTGAATTAGAATCATACTACCCCTATAGTGCAGATGAGATCATTCAGCCCATCGAGTCGCACTGACCCTATGAAGAGCATCACGCCCAAACCCAGCCCCCTACCCAAACCTGCATTTCCCATGGCTAATTCACTTGGCTCAAACATCTCTGGACATTATGGATAATTTAGCTCGGCCAATCCAACTAACCTGCACATCTTTTGCTGCAGTATCCTCCTGCAGTCCATTGGGAGGAAACCCAGGCAGACACGGGGAGAACATAAACCACACACAAGAGGGTGAAAACAGGAAGCGCGTATGACATCTTAAGTGCCATCAAAATTCACAAAAGGAATCTCTCAATTTCCTACATGCCTACAGGAACTGCTTCCATTATAGTTCCGGGAAAACAATCGCAGACACATACCTGCATTGAGCAGCAGCTTTGCACAGTCCACGTGCGGTCTTGCACAAGCCACGTGTAACGGGGTCCCAAAGTGGCAGTCGTAAGCCTCCAGATTTGCTCCGACATCAATGAGCAGCTTCATGCACGCTGCACTCCCTGAAACACAAACAAACAGAGGACGCTGTAGGAATGGAAAACATACACAGTTTTTAGGTACCCTCCACCCAGTATCATCGTGTCTTGAGCCGATAGCAGAATTGCATGTGTTCAGGGCGGACTTTTCTCCAAACATGCCCCTCTCTGTACCACACACAGAGTCTGATACAATCACTACCACACAGTCCTGACACAGCCTGCCTCAGAGAACAGTAACTCATACCACGCACTATCATTGAGAACAATTATATTGTGGTACTGCCTCTCTCACTGACATCCAGTGCATTCATCAGTCTCCCACATTGCTCCCACAATCAGAGACCTGTCCTCTGTGCTAATGACAAAGAACACAGATAACTTCAACACTTCCCAGTGAATTTTTAAAAGCCAAAAAAAGAGTAAACAGAAGTCTCAGTGAAGATGTGGATGCCACAGCACAGGCTAGTAGTGGAACTACCAGACTTGTAACTTGCTTTGGAAAGATCCAGGCAGGATTTGAATAATCACAGCATAATGGTTTTGAACAAGGATGTCATTGTCATAAAAAAAATCAGGAGATAAGGCCAGCTGTTTCTAACATCATCCCATCCCTCCACAATCGGTGTTCCATCAATTCTGGCCACCTCCACATTCTAACTTTTAAAATCGCTCCATCAGCTGCTGTGAAGCATTCCTGGAATTCCCTCCCTCACACCCTCTCTCTCTCCCCTCTAGGGGCAGGCTCCTTCAAACCTACATCCTTAAGAAAGCATTCATTTATCTGTCCTATCTTCCCCTTGGTTGTCCAACAGCATTTAGCACATTGTGACACTGAGGCCGCATGCGTTGCCATGCTTACTCCCACCACAGGGGGTGCACTCAGCACCCTTGCAGCCTCCGTGCCCATGACCGGCACTGCCAGCGATGCAGCAGGTAAATAACAAGGAGCACTGTTTTTGACACAGCAAGTGCCACCCGACTCCTGGTGTCTCGCTGCCACGTGCCATCTCATTTGCCAGTCCACTCACTTCCTACCTGCTGCCCCTCATGTCCGCCCTGTTCCCTACCCTCAAATCATCACTGCCCACATGCTCCCTCACTCACTGCCCTGCTCCCCGAGCAAAATGCTTTATGGGTGTGGGGGGGGCGGGGGGGGGGAGGGGAGAGTGGGTGGTGAGAGTGTGTAGACAGAGCGGTGACAAGCTGGGTTGGGGGGGACAGTGGTGAGAGTGTGTGGACAGAGCGGTGACAAGCTGGGCTGGGTTGGGGGGGACAGTGGTGAGAGTGTGTGGACAGAGCGGTGACAAGCTGGGCTGGGTTGAGGGGGACAGTGGTGAGAGTGTGTGGACAGAGCGGTGACAAGCTGGGCTGGGTTGGGGGGGACAGTGGTGAGAGTGTGTGGACAGAGCGGTGACAAGCTGGGCTGGGTTGGGGGGGACAGTGGTGAGAGTGTGTGGACAGAGCGGTGACAAGCTGGGCTGGGTTGGGGGGGACAGTGGTGAGAGTGTGTGGACAGAGCGGTGACAAGCTGGGTTGGGGGGGACAGTGGTGAGAGTGTGTGGACAGAGCGGTGACAAGCTGGGTTGGGCGGGAGGCACTGGAGGGGATAAGTGTGGAGGGAGAAGTGACAAGCTGGGTGTTGGGGCAGGGGCAGGAGTGGCCAGCTGGCTATGGAGGTGTTAGGGGCAAGCGGCGTGTAGACGAGGGGTGACTAACTGGGCATTGAGTGAGACAGCACATTAGTAGCAGTAAGTTCCAATTCTGCTGCATTGACAGGGAAACCAGTGTATATGATACCCTGTCAAAGGCACTACAAAAGGCAAACTATTATCATTGCTATTGAGAGGTGCGAAGCAAAGTGTCCCCTCCTTCTCAGTTGTGTGAAATACACCTGAATTACTGATTAAAATCAAGAAAAAACCTGCAACTCTTTTACCTTACCGATCATACAGGCCTCATGCAGTGGTGATGCTGCAAACAGCATGGGGTTCACTTTTGCTCCATGGCTCAACAGTAACTTCACACATTCAATGTTCCCAGCAGCACAGGCATCGCAGAGAGGAGTGCTCCCGTCAATGTTCCTGGCATCGACCTGAGGCACAGAGATTGGAAATGAATGCATTTCTTTTTACACTGCTGTTTTAAAACAGGATAGAAAGGGTAGTCAACTGCAACAAACAGAAGAAAAACTGATTTAAACACAAACCATCTTGGTCACAGTAACACTCCAGATCAAAATCGGAACTCAAGGCTAAGTTGTTATAACACTGGAGAATGTTGGACCTTTAGACTACTGAACAGTACTCGCAAGAATACAGCTACGTTCGTTTGTGTGTGGCTGCATGTTCAACACTTTGCTTGATGCCCTGATAGTGACACGAAGTCTAACAAAGTTAAATACAGCAAGATTTTAAGTTAACATAATCGCCTATTTTTAAAACACAAGATTAATGATGAAAAGGAGACTAGGTAACTCAGGACCTTTGTTCAAGAAGAGGTACCATGGGTAATTTGGATACTTACTTGCTCACAATTCCCAGGGAGCTCTTTGTTCAGGATGTTTCTAAATTTTCACTAACGCTACCCTCAGCTGTTTCTCATTCACTGCTGACGGTATCATGTGAAGGGGGAAAAGAGGATACAAGTGTATATTTCTTATAGAAGTATAGTTCCCTCACATCTGTGAGGGACAAGTGTATAGATAAGGGAACACTTACTTGCAGCTGCAGATACAGGCAGCCAAATGGAGGATTGTTCCCAAGTTAACAGGCTACGGGATGTTCCAGGCAGGAAACAAACTAGTCTGCAGATGTTAGTGCAAGGCACAATGGGTAACTGCACATTTATTTTTGATAAAGGTTTCAATGGACAACAGCCCCCAGTGAGGTAGTGTAAGCGCTATATACCACAGATAGTAAACAGTGTGGTGTTGTTAGATTTACTGCCCATGCCAGATGTGGCTAGAATTTAATATAGTTTTGAGGTTGCATCAACCTGTTTGTGCAATAGTCTAAAAGAAGTGCTTTCTTACCATTGCATTTGAAGAGTGCTCAAACTCCCAAGTGAGTCTTGGATCCCCCTCCCCCGCATCTACACTGGTGTTTTGCTTGAATAAAGTTCTCAAGTAATGCTTTACTGTCTCCAAGTCTGTGCCTGCCTTTACAGATGTCACTCTTACATCATGTTACCCAATGAAGCACCTCCTCACTGAGCACAAATCCCAGATATGTCCTGAGGTAAAGTACATGCGAATCGTACTTGCTGCTCAGAAGTGCAAAACATGTAGAATGTTTAGGTTTATTAACAGACTGCACTAATGACAGAAAATCGTCATCTGAAAGAGGGTCTTACATCTTATTCAGCAATCTCACAACTGTGCGCGCTGCTTTCTGTATAATGTTTTGAAACAATATTAATGAAGTTAATGGTCAGATACGTCACTGTCTGTAGCTTCCCTGAAGCTGTTGTTAGAAGTGATCAGGATCACCTTCACAGAATACAGTTGATACCTTTGAATGAACTTGCTCAGAGATGTTACAACACTTCTCTGAAGGGGGTGGGACTAGAAATTGGGCCTCCTGGCCCAGAGACAAAGACAGTGCCACTGCACCGCAAGAGCCCCTCAGAGATTCCAGTCAACTAATGAAACTCAATGGACACAAACACTGCATGTAAAACACAAAATAAGGGGTAGTGTAAGTAAGTTAATGCTTTAACTTGCGACTCAAATAATTCAGTGCATTGTTCATCAAAACAGAAGATAATTCAAGAAGCACAGGAGAGTTCTCCCCAGAACGCTGCCTAGTGTTCATCACAATATTCAACACTACAATCATTCACAAACTGATTGTTCAGCCCTTGTTGAACATACACACACGCATTGTTATAACGTAGGAATTGAAGCAGTGAGAAGTACATAAAGGCAACACAGGATCATAAAGAATGTTACAAAATGCAAATGTCCTCTTTCCAAAGCCTGCCCCAAGATGCTAAGACTGGGTTTGTTGGTACTGGAGGGCTGCAGTGAGAGATGATTTTCCTATCATTAGTGTCATCTATTAATAAACCTCAGAGTTCAACATATTTTGCACTTCTGAACAGCAAGTATTATTCACACGTACTTTGCTTCAAGGCATTTCCTTACTGAGTACAAATCCCATGTGTGCTTCATGCAGTAACATGATACCCTCAGCAGTGAATGAGAAACAACTGAGGATGTGAGATGCTGCTGGGCCTGCTGTGTTCATCCAGCCTCACGCTTTATTATCTTGGATTCTCCAGCATCTGCAGTTCCCATTATCACTGAGGATAGCATCAGTTATGTTTACTCTGCTACAGAACACTTACTGTGTACAAAGTTCATCAGTCATGAATATCAGAAGCAGAAAACAAGTTTCCTCCCATACCCAGGTAAACAGAGGATGATCCAAACACAGTCATGTCAATACTACTAGTGATTTTAACCACATGATGCAAGTGTGCCCCTCACAGGTGTCTGAATGTATGGCAGCTATTACTTTCAGGGTGTACAGAAAACTGGGAATACAGATATAGGCCACGATAACCTGAAGCTGTCATAATATTGAAGATGCGAAAGAGTTTGAAGCAGGTGGAACCGACTCTCACCGCAACGCTGTTACTTAATTTGTACTGGGGGCTCTCGACCATTGTTTACAACAAACCCACCTTCACTGTAACATCACAGATAACAGAGTGTGAAGCTGGATCAACACAGCAGGCCAAGCAGCATCTCAGGAGCACAAAAGCTGACGTTTCGGGCCTAGATCTTTCATCAGAGAGGGGGATGGGGAGAGGGTTCTGGAATAAATAGGGAGAGAGGGGGAGGCAGACCGAAGATGGAGAGAAAAGAAGATAGGTGGAGAGGAGAGTATAGGTGGGGAGGTAGGGAGGGGATAGGTCAGTCCAGGGAAGACGGACAGGTCAAGGAGGTGGGATGAGGTTAGTAGGTAGGAAATGGAGGTGCGGCTTGAGGTGGGAGGAGGGATGGGTGAGAGAAAGAACAGGTTAGGGAGGCAGAGAGAGGCTGGCCTGGTTTTGGAATGCAGTGGGGGGAGGGGATGAGCTGGGCTGGTTGTGTGATGCTGTGGGGGAAGGGGAGATTTTGAAGCTTGTGAAGTCCACATTGATACCATTGGGCTGCAGGGTTCCCAAACGGAATATGAGTTGCTGTTCCTGCAACCTTTGGGTGGCATCATTGTGGCACTGCAGGAGGCCCATGATGGATATGTCGTCTAAAGAATGGGAGGGGGAGTTGAAATGGTTTGCGACTGGGAGGTGCAGTTGTTTATTGCGAACCGAGCGGAGGTGTTCTGCAAAGCGGTCCCCAAGCCTCCGCTTGGTTTCCCCAATGTAGAGGAAGCCACACTGGGAACAATGGATACAGTATACCACATTGGCAGATGTGCAGGTGAACCTCTGCTTAATATGGAAAGTCATCTGGGGGCCTGGGATGGGGATGAGGGAGGAGGTGTGGGGGCAAGTGTAGAACTTCCTGCGGTTGCAGGGGCAGGTGCCAGGTGTGGTGGGATTGGAGGGGAGTGTGGAGCCAACAAGGGAGTCACGGAGAGAGTGGTCTCTCCGAAAGCAGACAAGGGTGGGGATGGAAAAACATCTTGGGTGGTGGGGTCGGATTGTAGATGGCGGAAGTGTCGGAGTCCTGAGATGCTGCTTGGCCAGCTGTGTTCATCCAGCTTCACACTTTGTTATCTTGGATTCTCCAGCATCTGCAGTTCCCATTATCTCCTTCACTGTAACATCAGCCTTATCGGGAACTTCATAAGCAGGTCACAGGCCATTTGTTCACTCAGCAACTGTGATGCTAGAATACTGCACATCAAACCATCCTGAGATAATACCTGTCCTGATCAGATCATTTCCTGCTACGCATTGTGCGGACTCAGGGAAGGCTCAAAGAGTCACTCTTGATCCTGAGAAATGTTCAATCTATCTCAAATTACCCTGGAAGGGTAAGGCAGCTCTCAAGCATTTGGGAAACAGATAAAGCTACAATCAGTCCTTGTTATTATCTGCTGATTAGTGACTTGTGGGCCTGTCTGTTCCGATTCCATCTTTTCTCTCCCCCTCCCATTGTCCTCAAAACAGATCGTGTGGCCATTTGCAGTACATAGGCGTGGTATCCATGTTTCTCTTTCCCCCCCCCGTTACCTGCAGGGAGTTTGTGCTCCTATCCCTTGTAGGGAATGAGGGCTGGATGTAGTTGCATTAATGCTGCTACAGCGTAGCATTCACTGCTGACAGGATACTGCCATCGAGCCAAACAGATATTCTACCTATCACACAAATGGACAGTGTAGTGAATGAATGAGTGATAATGGGAACTGCAGATGCTGGAGAATCCAAGATAACAAAGTGTGGAGCTGGATGAACACAGCAGGCCAAGCAGCATCTCAGGAGCACAAAAGCTGACGTTTCAGGCCTAGACCCTTCATCAGTGTAGTGAATGAATTTCAGTGCCAGTGTGATAGCAGGTGTGTAAGCAGTGAGACCCAGAGTATCAAACAGCACATTCCATCAGCTCTTCACACAAGCAAGGTACCGATCATAATCAATTAGCCCGCACTTGCAGAACTGGTAAAGAGTTTTGTGTTAAATGTGATTTTACTAATCAGACAATATTTACTGAGTGTGCAAGGAATTATACTGTCAATTTAAGATCAGTCAGGCTCAAAAGTACTTGCTTGTAAGTAGACAGAAGACAAAGAACGGACACACATACACATTTTTCTAATCAATCTGTTCAGGGATGCTATTACACACCCCTGGAGTGGGTGGAACTTGAACCTGGGCTTCCCAATTCAGGTACAAGGACATTGCCACTGCACCACTAGACCAGCCCCTAAAGAAAATACACACACAGCACCTGCCTCAACTTGGAACAGGTGACAGCCGCAATAGGTCATTTAGCAAATCGATGAAGGGATCCTATGGTGCAGCTGGAGGACCCCTAACCTAGGCCAAGAAACTTGGATTCAAGTCCTACCTGCTCCTGAAGCATACAATGACATCTCTGAACAGGGTGAGTAGAACAGTGCGTGTGTTTTCTCTTTGTCTGTGTACTTGCAAGCAAGTCCTTTTGAGCCTGACTGATCTTAAAATTAGCTTTATCGGTTGCTCAAATAGGTTTAAAACGAAAACAAAATACCAAATCAATGAATCCACCAGATTCACCCAGCATGGTTTGAAATTTAAAGTCTAATGGCTTACTATCAACCAATTCTTCCAGAGTCCACTTGACAATGAATCAGCACTCTCCTCTCTCACAGTACACAGTGCTCCTGAAGTTTTATTTTTACAAAATGTACCGATTTGTGCACAATGAAATCTTTGACAATGTTCTTTTCTCAACAATATTAATCTGCACCTCAATTTGAATTATTGACTAATAAAGTTGAAAACATTCATGTCAACTGGGTCTTCAAGATTATGTACATTTCAATGGCCCATATCTTGCTGGCATGCAAATGATACTCATTATTATTACTAAATATGTCAGCCTGCAACTTGTACTTTTTTTTTAACAGAGTCAGAGACACACTGCACAGAAATGGACTCTTTGGTCCAACTCATCCATGCCACCCAGACATCTTCAATAAATCTAGTCCCATTTGCCAGCATTTGGCCCATATCCCTCTAAACCCTTCCTATTCATGTACCCATCCAGTTGCCTTTTCAATGTTGTAACTGTACCAGCCTCCGCCACTTCCTCTGGCAACTTGTTCCATAAGCACACCACCCTCTGTGTGAAAAGTTGCTCCTCTAGTCCCTCATGTCTTTCCCTTCTGATCTTAAACCTATGCTGTCTGGTTTTGGATTCCCCCACCCCAGGGAAAAGGCCCCATCCATGCCCCTCATGATTTTATAAACCTCTGTAACATCACCCCACGGCCTCGGACCTTACATGGGAAAGTAGCCCCAGACTATTCAGCTTCTCCCTGTAGCTCAAACCCTAGCAACATCTTGTAAACCTTTTCTGAACCCTTTCAAGTTTCACAACATCCTTCCTAGAGCAGGGAGATTAGAATTGATTGTGGTATTGTAATCGTGGCCTAACCAATGTCCTGTACAGCTGCAACATGACCTCCCAACTCCTATACACAATGCAGTGACCAATAAATGCCAGCATATCAAATGCCTTCTTCACCATCCTGTCTACCTGCGACTCCACTTCAAGGAACTATGAACACGCACCAAGGTCTTTGTTCAGTAACACTCCCCACAACCTTACCATTAACTGTACAAGCCCTGCCCTGATTTGCCTCACCAAAATGCAGCACCTCACATTTATCTAAATTAAACACCATCTGCCACTCCTTGGCCCATTGGTCCACTTAATCACGATCCTTCTGTATTCTGAGGTGACCTTCTTTGCTAACCACCACACCTCCAATTTTAGAGTCATCTGCAAAACTTACTAACCATACTTCCCATGTTCACATCCACTTTTATTACACACATCAGTAAATGTTTTAATCCAGAATTTTAAAAATTGGAATCAAATATCAGCCTTTGCCATGGTGGGATTTGAACCCACCATCCTTGCTCCCCCAGCACTTCACCCTCACACTACTGCATAAATGTTGTTCCCGCCACCTCCCAACACTTCATGTCAGCTCTGAAGAATCATCTAAACTCGTAATATTAGCTTCCTCCCTCTCTGCATGGATGCTGCCAGACACACTTAATATTTAATATTACCCTGAGGTTCTGGGTTACTAATCCAGTGACATTACCACTCCTAGCACCTCCCTCAAACAAATAAAGATGCGTTAGTTTAAACTTCCTATGAACTGAACAAAATAAAACATCAACATCTGGTTCGGCAAATTACACAAAATTCTTTCCAAACCTTGGGTACATCTGCGAAGTGTTTTCTCTGATAAATTTCTCCATTTTGAACCAAAAACTGCTCTGTGCAATTGATTAGTCCTACAAGAGGACAGGTGAAAAAAATTCCTGCTCCTCGTTGCAAAGCTTCATCTCCCGTTGAACCTGCATGAGAAATGCAGCTAGTTTTAAAAATATTCTGGAATGTGGCAAGTCACGGGGCACATTAAACCACTATTTTGCAACAGCTGCCAAACAAGGATCAGTTTCACTCTGTGTACATGGGACTTATTTCACACGGTACTGGGTGCCAGCCCTCAGCTGAAATTAAAGCCCTGTGGAAGCCAATGCAAAACAAAACATGTTGATGAGAACAGTCTTGTTCACATTCACTGTCCTACTTATCCTTGTTAATACTTAATCCCATATTTGACACATTAGTTCTGGTCAGGCAGCATTCACATACCAGTGAGATCGTAAACACCAAGATTCAAGAGCTCGGAGCAAATTATTGCAGATGCTGGAGATCACATTGTGTCAGGCAGCATCAGTGCAGAGGGAGCGAGCTAACATTGAGTTTAGATGACTCTTCAGCGCTGACGTGAAGTGTGGAGGGGGACAGCATTTATGCAACAGTGTGAGGGTGACATGCTGGGGTTGGCGGGGGGGGGGGGGGTGGGGGTGGGGGGAGAAAGGATGTTGATTGTTCAGATTAAGTGATTGAAATGCGAGAATGGCAGAACAACAGTGTGTCTAACTGCCCATCTTGAAAGAACAGAGTCCCACTGGGGTGAGGGGACACAGTGACAGAGAATGTAACAAGTCAAGCTAAAAAGGAAAAAAAAGGGAAGGAATGGTAGTTGGTTCACAGTTTGAAGATGTTGAACTCAATATTGAGTCCAGAAGGTTGTAAAGTAAGAATCAAGAGCTAGTTTCCCTGTGCATCACCAAAACATATCACCCTGCTATCTCTGTCTCAGGCCCTGCTTTGCGTTTGCTCTTGAGCAAGAGTTGTTGGTATAATGTCTTTGCCCAACTTGCTGAAGGCTCTCCATGTTAATGTGGAAATTCCTGACGGAATGCATGTTGGCTCAGGTTGGACAGAGGCGGGGTTAGTGGACAGCTGAATGCCGGTTTATAGTTACCCAATAGTTCAAGTAAATTTTAATCCACCAACATTTCCTCAGTTTAACTGATTCAAAACCCTCCAGAGTTTCTGATTCTGAAAAGGCATTTTCCTACCACCCCACCCCAAACCACTGGCCCCAAGACGGTGCCAGACACAGGGGTATCTGCCCACTCGGACCTGCAATTTCCTGGGAGACTCCTACAGAGTTTGCTGCAGAGATTCTGCAGGGTCCCAGTGCACAGTTCCAGTCCAAACTGCACCTACAGCTTTGGCCTCTGGGCCATTAACTGCAATCAGACAGGGATAGGGCAAGCTTATAAGTTGGTGGAGAGAAACAAACAGGCAGCAATTGAAGCAGCATAGTACGCGTACACAAAAGTGATATCGCAGGAATTGACTGTGTACTTATCTGTATATCTACAATGGAAAGAAATAAAAAGTAGGAACGAACAAATCCAACCGGCCTTTGTGTTGCAAAACCTTCCATCCTGAGTTGAGGCTTTTCTTCTCTCCTTATGAGCCACAGGTGTTCAAAGCTCACCCAGCTCTAACGCTAGAATTGACAGAATCCTCTTTTCTACATTTGGTGATGTCCCACACGAAAAGTCTTAATGCTTGTTAAAAACAGAAACAGCCTATGGAGAGGAATAACACAAACAAGTGGCTTTTAATGATTTTACCTGTGCGCCTGCAGCAAGCAGCATCTGTACACATTGGATTTGCCCCCGCAGACTTGCCTCATGCAATGGGGTTATGGAGTCTACGGTAACTAAATTCACACAAGCTCCATTTTCAATCAGTTGCCTCAGCTTAAGGATCTTGCCTTCTTTGACAGCTTCATGCACAGGTGTGTGGTCAGCCCAAAAGCCTAGAAGTGAAACAAAATGAAATAATGTTTTCAAAAAACATAGCTCTTATATTTCAGAAAACCAGACGGACAGAATTGAAACTTCACACACTTAAATGTTTGTTTACACAGTTGCAAATTACAAGAATGCAACCCCTAAATCCAGCAACTACAGACAGACAGCAAGACCCTGCGAGGGTGAGGGAGGGACACACAGACCAAGATGGTTTCTCCTTCACAGGCTGGATGATTCTGCTATACTATCCAAACACAAAGCTGTAGTCATTCGCCCAGTGATTAGTTAAGAAAGGATTACTGCGTACATCTGACCACACAAAATTGGCTCTGCTGAGAAATCTATCAAAGTCTGTTATTTGGAAAGACTGTCCCTGGACAGACACCTATGCAGCCAAGATGTCTGCTCGAATGGTTGTGCGTGGTGTCTGTAAGGTGGGCTTATTCAATGAATTCCAGTAACTTTTTCTTCTATTTTAATAACTATAACATTTTGCACATTCAGTTGGTTTAAAGCTATATCTTTTCCCAATTTTAAGTCAGCAATCCAAAACAAAAAACATAGACAACAAGGTGTCCAGCTGGATGAACACAGCACAGGAAACTGCATCAGAGGAGCAGGAAGGCTGACGTTTTGGGCCTTGACCCAAAAATTCCATTTTCTGAAGAAGGGTCTGAAACGTCAGCCTTCCTGCTCCTCTGATGCTGCTTGGCCTGCTGTGTTCATCCAGCTCTACACCTTGTTATTTTTGATATTTACAAGGCAAAACATTACATCGTTAGTCATCCAAAATTAAGAACAACTTGTAGGGTAACACTATGAAAGTGAATACAAAAATCGATTATCTAACATTCAATTGAATGTTTGATTCTTGAGTCAGTGCCATAATGTCTGCAAATAGACCCTTTGGTGCAACTCGTCCATGTCAACCGAGTTTCTCCATACTAAACTAGTCTCACCTGCCTGTGTTTAGCCCATATCCTTCCAAACTTTTCCTCTTCATGTACTTATCAAAATGCTTTTAAATTGTAATTATACCTGCATCTTCCAGATCATTCCACATATTAACCACCCACTGTGGGATCATTAACCACTCCCCCAAACATAGTCCCTTTTCAATCTTTCTCATCTCACCTGAAAAGTTTGCCTCTTAGTTTGGAAATACCCCACCCAACGGAAAAGTCCTTTGCTCGTCATCTTATCCACGGCCCTCACGATTTTACAAACCTCTATAAAAGGTCACCCCTCAACTTCTACGCTCCAGTGAAAAAAGTCCCATCTCATATCCATCATCTCCACATCTGCTTCAGTAGCCAAAGTACTTTAAAACAGCCATTTTAAAGTTTACTTTGCTACCCAAGCTGAAGAACATTTTCATCCAGGAGGACCACCTCAGGGGTGACTTTTCTTACACAGAGGGTTGCGTGTATGGAACAAGCTGCCAGAGGAAGGGGTGCTGGTGGGAACAATTACAACAGTGAAAAGGTATCTGAATGGGTATGTGAAGAGGGCGGGTTTAGAGGGATATGGGCCAAATGCTGGCAAATGGGCCACCCTCATCAGCATGGATGAGTCAGGCTTCAGGATCTGTTTCCATGCTGTATAACTCCACAACTTTAAAAAATTTCATGATAATCAGCTGTGTGAATATCAGGAAGATTAGCTTGTGAAACATGAAAATTGGCTGGCTTCATGAACTTCAGGCCAGCCAAGGTTGGAAACTTAATCTGGAGAAATTCACATTTAATTAATGTTAATGTTTTAAGTGCAAATGAAGCATTCTCCAGTACAAGATGTTTTATCGTACTACTTAACTCCAACAAATTAAAACTAATATCTAGTCCGAGTGCTGAACCAGATAAACTGATTAATTAAAAGCTTCCTAACTGCTCTGTTTGCTCTTTAGACATCTTATGACTTCACTGAGAGGACTTGGCTTCATACAGTCAGAGTCCCGGAGATGCACAGCACAGAAACAGATCCTTCGGTCCTACTTGTCCATGCTGACTTGATTGCCTATATAAATGTAGCCCCATTTGTCAGCATTTAGTTCATTATCATCCAAATCCATCCTGTTTATATACCCATCCAGAGGCCTTTTACTAATGCTGTAATTGTACCAGCCGGTACTACTTCCGCTGGCAGCTTATTCCATTCACACATCACCTTCAGCATGAAAATGTTGTTCCTTAGGTCCTTTTCAAATCTATCCCCTCTCACCTTAAACCTATGCCTTGTAGTTTTTGACTGCCCCTACCTTGGGGAAAAGGCCTTGCCTATTTACCCTATCCATGCCCCTCATGATTTTATAAACCTCTAATGTCACCCCTCAGCCTCCAACACCCCAGCAAATATAGCCCTAGGCTATTCAGCCTCTCCCTATAGTTCAAACCCTTGTGAAACTTTCAACATCCTTCCTATAGCAGGTTGACCAGAATTGCATGCAGTATTCCAAAAGTCACCTGGCCAATGTCCTGTACAGCTGCACCATCACCTCCCATTCCTATACTTAATGCATTGTCCAAGAAAGGCAAGCACATCAAATGCCTTCTTCACTATCCTGTCTACCTGCGATTCCACTTCAAGTAACTATGAACCTGTACTCAGAGGTCTTTGTTCAGCAACACTCCCCATGACCTTTTGAGTCCTGCCCCACTATGCCTTTTGAAAATGCAGCACCTCACGTTTACCTAAATCAAACTTCATCTGCTATACCTCAGCCCATTGGGCCAACTGTTCGAGATCATACTACACACTGAAGTAACCTTCTTCTTCGCTGTCCACTACACCTCTAATTTTGGTGTCATCTGCAAACTTATTAACCACAGCTCCTATCTTTTTATAGACATAATTTATATAATGACGAAAAGCAGTAGACCCAGCACCGAACCTTGAGGCACACCACTGGTCAAAGCATCCAGTCTCCATCACCACTGTCTTCTACCTTTGAGCTAGTTCCCCGTGCTCCATATGATCTAACCTTGCTTGTCGAACATCTCACTGAAGTCCATGTAGATCATGTCCACAGCTCTGTCCTCCTCAATCCACTTTGTTACTTCTTCAAAAAAAACCAATCAAGTTTGACTGATGAGGAGCAGAGAAACACCCTCCAAATACAATTATTGATACCAATCCAACTCTACTTACTATCTAAATGAATATATTGAAAGGTCCCACAAGCCTGATTCCCAATTTGGGATGTACCCCACATCTGACAGTCCAAAGACTTGACTTCTTGGCCACCATCCTGAACTTCAACCAATATTTGAACTTACCAGAATACTGTACGGGTACTTGGGGCACAGGGTGCTGCTAAAGTTTATAAGTCGACTTCCACATCCTACCCTACCCACACTATCCTCACGACTACATGCAACTCCCTACTGTAATTCACCAGTTTCAAAATTCTTGTTCTAGCTTACAAGTATATCTCTAAAACGTACCATCCTCCAACCTACGCGGTCTTTTCCAGATGCTCACTTCCAAAGGTACCTCACCTCATTACTTCCTTTCTCACATTTTGGTATCCTCCCTAATGTACTATTGCCAGTTCATCCTTTATCTTACGTAAGGACTTTGTATCATAAACCAAATGCCATGCCGAGAGGACCGTTGACAAACACAGTCTGGGAAAGAGTGCACGTGCAGGCATGTGTGTACGGGTGGACATGTTTGAGAGATTGTGTGCATTGCATGTGCTTATGAGAAGGAGAAACTGGCAGACAGAGAGAGAAAACACAAAGCAGTTTAGAAAAAAGGTGCAAACTGAAGGGAATTGAAAAGTAAAAAAAAACTGTGCCAAGACATAAAGGCAGCATATAAAAAGTATAATCCTTCAATTCTTTCCTGGAATATGCCAGCAAAGTGTTATTTGTTGACTATCCCTAATTGCCCTTGAACAGGTAGTTTTCTGGGCCATTGCAAAAGGCAGTGCTAAATCAATGTCACACAGTCTAAACCGGTTAAAGCTGGCAGGCTTCCTTCCCTTATGGATATTAACGAACCAGATGGGTTTTTAACAACACAGGCAGTTACATACTGGTTCTAGTTTTCAATTGGAGCCTTATTCATTAAATTTAAGTTCAGCCGTTTTGTGGGATTTGAACCCATAGGATGAGGGGATTAAAGGATGGGTCAGCAAGTTTGCAGACGACACAAAGGTCGGAGGTGTCGTTGACAGTGTAGAGGGCTGTTGTAGGCTGCAGCGGGACATTGACAGGATGCAGAGATGGGCTGAGAGGTGGCAGATGGAGTTCAATCTGGATAAATGCGAGGCGATGCATTTTGGAAGGTCGAATTTGAAAGCTGAGTACAGGATTAAGGATAGGATTCTTGGCAGCGTGGAGGAACAGAGAGATCTTGGTGTGCAGATACATAGATCCCTTAAAATGGCCACCCAAGTGGACAGGGTTGTTAAGAAAGCATATGGTGTTTTGGCTTTCATTAACAGGGGGATTGAGTTTAAGAGTCGTGAGATCTTGTTGCAGCTCTATAAAACTTTGGTTAGACCGCACTTGGAATACTGCATCCAGTTCTGGGCGCCCTATTATAGGAAAGATGTGGATGCTTTGGAGAGGGTTCAGAGGAGGTTTACCAGGATGCTGCCTGGACTGGAGGGCTTATCTTATGAAGAGAGGTTGACTGAGCTCGGTCTCTTTTCATTGGAGAAAAGGAGGAGGAGAGGGGACCTAATTGAGGTATACAAGATAATGAGAGGCATAGATAGAGTTGATAGCCAGAGACTATTTCCCAGGGCAGAAATGGCTAGCACGAGGGGTCATAGTTTTAAGCTGGGAAAGTATAGAGGGTATGTCAGAGGCAGGTTCTTTACGCAGAGAGTTGTGAGAGCATGGAATGCGTTGCCAGCAGCAGTTGTGGAAGCAAGGTCATTGGGGTCATTTAAGAGACTGCTGGACATGTATATGGTCACAGAAATTTGAGGGTGCATACATGAGATCAATGGTCGGCACAACATTGTGGGCTGAAGGGCCTGTTCTGTACTGTTCTATGTTCTATGTTCTATGTTCTATGTTCTATGTTCTATAACCCCAGAGTATTAGAGATAATGGGAACTGCAGATGCTGGAGAATCCAAGATAATAAAATGTGAGGCTGGATGAACACAGCAGGCCAAGCAGCATCTCAGGAGCACAAAAGCTGACGTTTCGGGCCTGGATCCTTCATCAGAGAGACTCACATCAGAGAGATCTGCACACAGATGGAAAGAAACAGTTCTTGCACTGTGCTAATGAAATGTGCAGCTGGACGAAGACAGCAGGCCAAGCAGCTTCAGAGGAACAGGAAAGCTGAAGTCCAGGAAAATTTTCTGAAGAAGGGTCCCAAACCAAAATGTCAGCTTCCCTGCTCCTCTCATGCTGCCTGGCCTGCTGTGCTCCTCCAGTTCCACACTTATCTCTGACTGCAGCATTGGCAGTTCTTGCTATCTCAGTTCTTGAACTGTATTTAAAAAAACAACATTTATAGGATCAGAAATCCCTGGCTGAGCCAACATTTGTTGCCCAACTATCACTGCCCTGGAACTGAGTGGCTTGCTAGGCCATTTCAGGGAACAACTAACAGTTAACCACACCGGTGTAGTATGTAGGCCAGGCAAGGTCAGCAGATTTCTCTCCCTAGTGATTCAGCTGGGTATTTGCAACAATCAACAGTTATATAATCAGCATCGGCTAGGTCACAATTCCAGAGTTTTAAACTGAATTCAAATTTGACTATCTGCTGTACTAGGATTCAAAGCCCATGTCTCCAGTCTGTTAGAGAGATCACTGGTCCAGTGAGATTACCAGTACATACATGGACACTGCTGCCTACCCAAAGATTGTGCACGGTTCTTGTTGGTACAAGCAAGAGACACACAAAGGATTAGAATGGAGGCTTTGTAAAAGGGAATTACAGGAATTACAGTACAAGTTAAAGAAAAGGGAAGTAATCAGAATTAGTTCTGGCACCATACATAGAGTGAGATGGCTGGTGTCACTGTCATCTGCCCGTCCAATCAAATCAATAACAACAAAACAATAAGCTGGCTTTCTTGAGTCATACAGCTCAAACAGAACGTCAGCCCAACTTGTCTACGCTGACTAAGTTTCCTTTAACTGAACTAGTCCCATTTGCTCATAAACCTTTCCTGCCCACTTACCTATCTCAATGTCTTTTATTGTTGTAATTGTACCTGCCTCTACAACTGGCGACTTGTTCCGTACATGCACCAATCTCTGAGAAAAGGTTGCCCCTCACAGCCCTTTTAAAAATCTTTCCCTTCTCACCTTAAACCTATGCCCTAAAAGAAAACCAGCTGGTGATGGCAAGGGAGAGGGATGACAAAATAAATGAAAAGGTACAGCAATTCAGTGAGAGAAAGGGATGGAAAAAGAGATTAGAAAGTGGAAAAGATGGGACAAGTAGAAATACAGCATGACAGCGAGAGCGAGAGAAAGAGAAACTGAAAGAGTAAGGGAACGAAAGTGACAGTGAACATACAAAGGGTGAAAGTGAAAGTTATAGCCGAGGGAACGAAAACAAGAAATCTTGACAGACACAGGCAGAGACACAATGAAGAAGAAATAGAGGAGAGTGAATCTACAAATGTGCACAAGAAGAGCTCAGCCTGAATTATATTCTGCGATAGTGATGGATTACCTTTTCTCTTCACCACACTGCAGCTTGTGAAGTGGTCAACCACACCATCACCCTCCAATGCCCCTCACCATTGGGGAAATGCCCACACTTGATGTATCCATTCATTCTAATCAATCACTACCACTACAACACTTCACTTTGGGAATCCACAAAAGGATCCACCTTTAAAGCCTTAGTAGGAACTGTCGATCAAAATGATTTTACCATTAGTCTTTCCCATATCAGGTTCATATTGACTCCTGGCTCCCCGCAATGCCTTATGGCAGGAGTTTGGGTTAGGGAGTACTCACTTCTGCCAAAGCAACAATCATCTCCTGAAAGTGCAATCCACTCCTCTGCCCTCTGGTGCAAAGGAGAAGTGGTAAAAATATCCATAGTGAGGACAGACTGGGGTGGGGCAGGAAGACACCAAGAGGGGATAGAGAAAATTAGAAAGAAAGAAATGGACATACAGTGAAGAGTTAGCGAGGCCTGATGAAACAGATATACACAGACACAATAAAAGCTGAAAGCTATTGCACAAATCTGAAAGTGAAACTTAATGATAGAAAGTGAAAATGTGTCAAGGACAGTGAACGCATGTGAGCCAAGCTTGAATGCTGTCAGCAACTGGCTTGCATTCATGCTAATCAGTGAATCATTATAGTGCACACATTTAGTATAAACTACTGGAGTGAATTCACTTACTTGCTAAAGGAACAATTTTGCATATTTCTACTGAGAGATTGAATTGGCATAAAAAGTTTAATCACTTGAATTTCTACCATCTCTATACAAGTCCATTGACTTCATTAATCTAAATCTTTGAGAGTTATCAATCTCCCCTTGGTCAACACCAGGCCACTATCAGTAAAGATTATATACACCCTTATTTATTTACATTTATCTACAGCATAAAAGCAGAACAAATTGTTGTTCAGGCCAGCTTATACCAAAAGCAGAAATTTTAACCAGCATGCCTCTATTTTGTTCTTTTCTGCCCAAGGATGTTCACAAGTCAAAGGCTTATCTAGATTTGGTTCACATCTTTCCCTGCCACTAAATCAATTTCCTTCCCTCCCATCAAGAAGTTAATTTGGTATGTTATAGGCTTCCAGGTGCCAGTTTTTAGTGAAGAAAGTCTTGCATCTGTAAAACACCCTCTGCGACTTCAGAATACTTCAACTTAGCCTCCAGATGTTGCTTTTTGTTTGCGATATCTCTCTTGTCTCTGGGACTTGAACTTCCCTCTTTGACCCGGAGGTAGTAGGAATTGCAGATGCTGGAGAATCTGAGATAACAAGGTGTAAAGCTGAATGGACACAGCGGGCTAAGCAGCATCACAGGAGCAGGAAGGCTGACGTTTCCAGCCTAGGCCCTTCTTCAGAAATGTTAGTCTTCCTGCTCCTCGGATGCTGCTTGGCCCACTGTGTTCATCCAGCTCTACAGTTTGTTATCTCAAGTTCAAGTCCCATGGCACTTACTTGGGCACATTACCTACACCAACTTTCAATGTAGTACTGTATTCTTCCACATTTTGGATATTTTCCTAATCACCCTGTTCAGAACTGTTATTATACATATCTGGAGTAAACTAGGTCTGAACCTGTGCTTCTTGATCCAGAGGTAAGGGAAAGGCGTCATCCACAAGACCAAAGGGCTACTCTCTCAGACAAAGGAGACTCATGGTGATTTAACCTGAGCAAGGGGTGAGGTTGAGAAGTAAGGACACTCCTACTGCACCACCAGACTCCTCTTCCAGGCAGTAGTGAGGGCACACAACTGTCAGAGACTGCAGTAGAACCATTTGAGGGCATATACAGCAAAACGCTTACTATGCATAAAAATCATAGATTGCAAAAATTGAAACAAAGTTTCCTCTACATTAACCGAGCCCCAATATCATTAAAATGGATTACCTGGTCATCGTCTAATAGTAGATTGCGGGAAGAGATCCTGCAGTGCATAAACTCCATGCTTCCCTATGTTACGACAGTGGTTACACTTCCAAAAAAAAACTTAATTAACAAATTGCTTCTGGACATGAGATTGTAAAAGGCATTAATTACATCCTTACAAGTTGGTTCTTTGTTCAATGATGGACATGAGACTGTCAACTTGCACAGCCTGTTTCATACACAGCAATAATGAGCTGATCATGAGCTGAGGCACCAGGGAATCTCTCCTTTCGTGTCTTCAAAATAATATGAGGACACAATTCCCAAGGGGGCACCTTCTGGCTTAAGCTCAGCATTAAGTTTTGGCATGGATTTGAAATCCAATTCAGGTCTTGTCCAATTTCCTCACTGATCCATGCTCCAGCTCAAGTGAAATCTGCTGTGTCTCTGAGGACCCAGCAGGATATTAAGCTGGGCAGTGAAGAATTAGATAACAACATCTGACAGCAACATCATAATCGGCTTGTGATGACGCTAAATTACCTTCCTTAAAAAGAAAGCTGTCTTTTTTTTCCCCTGTTAAGTTCTCTTTGGATTTTATTTAATTTGATGGGAATTCAAATTTTCTCACTGCAATGGCGACATTTCCATTCACCTTCTCTGGGTTATTAGTTCAGGTCCAATAGCATAACCACAAATCTATCCCAAATTCTCCATTTCTTAAAGCAGTCTGAATGAGAATAAATTATAACAAACAACTTTTCTTCCACTGACTTTTACTGAGGCTCGATTTCACAAGCATGATCACTCAAATGAACAATGTAACCTTGCACAGTGTACATCACCAAGCCATTTGATTTGGTAGTGTCATCTTGGCCTGATTTTATCCTGCAGATTTCTGTGCACACACACTTTGCACGCTGGGTATCACTAAGAGAAGGGGATAGTTAATCTTTCTAAACTGAGCCTTGTTGCTGCAGGAAAAGCTAGCTTGTCGCAGGCTAGGCTAGCCCTGGGGCTTCCCTGATCTGTTTTGACTCCATTCCAAGCTTGCTGGTACATCAAAGTGCACATTACCAAAAGCATCTTGTCCTTTCAGTGCGAACTGCTGTACACTACCTTCCTGAAGGAAAGAGGGAAATGTTAATCTACACTGTGCTAATTTGTCTGCAGCAGATTCCTAGCATCTGGTAAGACAATTTTTGCGTTTTTTTTTGAAAATGACAAAAATACACGACAGAATGACAACAAAGGATGTAAACTACAGGGGCATAAGTTACAAAGCACATCTTCTGCAGCTGTCAACATGGTAACCTCTCACTTCCACATCTCCCTTAGTTCGCCTCCACTCTAAGATAGTTGCCCACACCATCCACCTAAAATCACCCGTCTTTGGTTGTCCTGTTGAGGCGGTGGTGTAGGTGGAGAAGCACACTCATCTGGTTCCATTCTTCTGTCAAAAGTTCAGAATACCTACAATTGCTTCCCCGTTCATTCCTGTGCCAGTAAGTCTGATCTTCCTCCAAGCCACCTCTTCTCCTCTCTTCCTACTTCTCATCCACACACTGCTCTTTGATGGCATCATCCAAAGACACCTCTAAGTGGACACTGATGCCATCAAGCTCACATCCCATCCGAATAAGAGACTAGAAAGCCAATTTGTGTGCAAACTCTCAAAAACAGCACTGAGTTAATTTTTAATGCTCACTAACTCATTGTGTGTTTGCTGGAGTAAAATGATTCACTGAAACATCTGAGGATTGTAGCATTCAGAATGATTCTACAGTAGAACCATTTGATGGTATATACAGTAAAGCATTTATTATGCATAAAAATCGGACTGCAAAATTTGATACAAATTTTGCTCTACAATATGTAAGTCCTAATATTATGAAAATTGATTATTTGGTCATTATCTAACAGTAGATTGTAGGGAGGGATCCTGTACATAAAATAGCTGCCATGTTTCCCTATGTTACAAGGGTGGCTACACTTCAAAGTACTTAATTGACATAAAGGGCTTTTGGACATCATGAGGCTGTAAAAGACTGGCTGATTAGTCGAAAGGATACACATCAGTTAGGGCATCCAGGATTAATCCCCTGTTATTGGGATTGGGGGAGTAGATCAGTCAGCCTTTTGAGCCTGTTCTGTCATTCAACGAATTTAAGGCTGATCTGTGGTCTAACTCCATTTGTTCCATATCCCCCTTAATACCTTTGCTTTAAATAAAAACAAATCTAACTCAGATTTAAAATTAACTCACCTAGCAGCAACAGCTGTTTGTGGTGGAGAGTCCCAAATCTTCTAAAGAACGGCCATGGGATCTTTCAGATTTGCTTGTGAGGATACCTCAGGGTTGCAATCAATCTTTTAAAAATTCTGATCATTATGCACTTTTGTACATCACTAATTGAGATTAAATAGTTTGATTTTATGCAAGGCAAAAGCTGCAGAGAACAGCAAACAATTCTGGCTGTCACAGTCCCAATAGGCCCGAAACGTCAGCTTTTGTGCTCCTGAGATGCTGCTTGGCCTGCTGTGTTCATCCAGCTCCACACTTTGTTATCTCGGATTCTCCAGCATCTACAGTTCCCATTATGTCTGTAGTACATGTTGGCGAATGGAAAGAATCACTTCTTAGATGCATGACACCATTTATTAACAATTCAGGGGAGGTGATGGAGTCAGGTACAATGACAACATTTAAAGGGCATTGGATGGGTACATGAATGGGAAAGTTTAGAGGAATATGGGCCAAATGGGACTAGATCACAGATGTGTTGAACCAAAGGGTCTGTTTCGTGCTGTATAATTCTTAGCTGAAAGACAGCACCTGCAACAGTTCAGCCTTCCCTCGGCATTGCCCTGGAGTGTCAATCGTCCAAAGTGGATAAAAATAAATCAGAATTTTATCTCCATAAGAAACATTGCTATCCTCAGCCCAAGCTGCACTGAGTCTCAGTCATCCATTACTCATCATTATTGATTAAAAGTGTTCGGAGATTCACAACCACCTTACATTTCAAGTTTTCTCTTTTTGCATTTGAAAATATTACTGGCACTGCCTCCCCCACTATCCACACACCCCATCCAATAACCTTGCCCAGTCCTTCAAACATTCAGGAACTCTGCAATCCACCAACTCCGACCTCTGTTGTTCACCCGATTTCCATCCTTCCACTGCCTGGAAACCATTGATCTTCTTTCCCAAAATGCCTCCTTTTCGTTCCTCCTCTTTGACCAATAACAACCTATATTCAAATAGCAGCAAAATGAAGCATGCCAAGGTACTTTGTAGGAGTATTATAAAACTAGTATGACACAAAAGTACATCAGCACACCTGAGGAAAGGGCAATGCTCTGAAAGCTAGTGTGTTCAGAGAAACCTGTTGGACTATATCCTGGAGTCGTGTGATTTTTGACCTTGTCCAAACCAGTCCAACACAGGCACCTCCACATTGAGGGGATATCAGGTCAGATTACTTCTTTTGTCAGAGAGGTAAGAATAATATGGAGGAGGAAAACAAGGCAGAGAGGCATACAAAGTGTATTCCAGGGATTACAGCCCAAACAACTGAAGACACATCCACAACTATGGTGCAGAAAAAAAAACAACAGATGTGCAAGACCAGGGACACAGCAATCAATATATCTGGAGGGTTGTGAGGAAGACATTATAGACACAAGGAGAATACAGCCACCCAAAAACAATTTTGAAAATTTTTAAAATCAGGGTGTTGCTTGACCTGGAGCCACCTCAGGTCAGTGGGCACAGGAGTGATGAGGGAACCTGGGCTTACTGCAAGTTAAGACAGAAGCTAAATGAATATTTTTCAACAGTATTCACTCTAGAAAACGACAATGTTGTCGAGGAGAATACTGAGATACAGGCTACTAGACTAGGTGGGATTGAGGTTCACACAGAAGAGGTATTAGAAATCCTTCAGAAGGTGAAGATAGATAAGTCCCCTGGGCCAGATGGGATTTATCCTCGGATCCTCTGGGAAGCCAGGGAGGAGATTGACGAGCCTTTGGCATTGATCTTTAACTCGTCATTGTCTACAGGAATAGTGCCAGATGGCTGGAGGATAGCAAATGTGGTTCCCCTGTTCAAGAAGGGGAGTAGAGACAACTCTGGTAATTATAGACCAGCGAGCCTTACCTCAGTTGTTGGTAAAGTGTTGGAAAAGGTTATAAGGGATAGGATTTATAATCATCTAGAAAAGAATAAATTGATTAGGGATAGTCAGCACGGTTTTGTGAAGGGAAGGTCGTGCCTCACAAACCTTATTGAGTTCTTTGAGAAGGTGACCAAACAGGTAGATGAGAGTAAACCGGTTGATGTGGTGTATATAGATTACAGCAAGGTGTTCGATAAGGTTCCCCACAATAGGCTATTGTACAAAATGCGGAGGAATGGGATTGTGGGAGATATAGCAGTTTGGTCAGAAATTGGCTTGCTGAAAGAAGAGAGGGTGGTAGTTGATGGGAAATGTTCATCCTGGAGACCAGTTACTAGTGGTGTACCACAAGGGTCGGTGTTGGGTCCACTGCTGTTTGTCATTTTTACAAATGACCTGGATGAGGGCGTAGAAGGATGGGTTAGTAAATTTGCAGACGACACGAAGGTCGCTGGAGTTGTGAATAGTGACGAAGGATGCTGTAGGTTGCAGAGAGACATAGATAAGCTGTAGATCTGGGCTGAGAGGTGGCAAACGGAGTTTAATGCAGACAAGTGTGAGGTGATGCACTTTGGTAGGAGTAACCGGAAGGCAAAGTACAGGGCTAATGGTAAGATTCTTAGCAGTGTAGATGAGCAGAGAGATCTCGGTGTCCATGACAACAGATCCTTGAAAGTTGCGACCCAGGGTGACAGGGCTGTTAAGAAGGCATACAGTGTTTTAGCTTTTATTAATAGAGGGATCGAGTTCCGGAACCAAGAGGTTATTGTGAAGCTGTACAAAACTCTGGTGCAGCTGCACTTGGAGTATTGTGTAGAGTTCTGGTCACCGCATTGTAAGAAGGATGTGGAAGCTTTGGAAAGGGTGCAGAGGAGATTTACTAGGATGTTGCCTGGTATGGAGGGAAGGTCTTACAAGGAAAGGCTGAGGGACTTGAAGCTGTTTTCATTAGAGAGAAGAAGGTTGAGAGGTGACTTAATTGAAACATATAAAATAATCAGAGGGTTAGATAGGGTGGATAGGGAGAGCCTTTATCCTAGGATGGTGACAGCTTGCATGAGGGGGCATAGCTTTAAATTGAGGGGTGAAAGATATAGGACAGATGTCAGGGGTAGTTTCTTTACTCAGAGAGTAGGAAGGGAATGGAACGCTTTGCCTGCAACGGTAGTAGATTCGCCAACTTTAGGTACATTTAAGTCGTCATTGGACAAGCATATGGACGTACATGGAATAGTGTAGGTTAGATGGGCTTGAGATCGGTATGACAGGTCGGCACAACATCGAGGGCCGAAGGGCCTGTACTGTTCTGTAATGTTCTATGTTCAGAGTTTTAGATGACCTAAGATCCAGAGGATAAAATGCAAGAGGGACAGCTAGGAATGTGCCAGAATAGTCATGTCTAGAGATAACTAAGTCACAAATAATGGTTTCAGATGTACTGAAGTACAAAGTTGTGCAGTGGTACAGAGGTGGAAACACGGTCTTAGGGCACAATGAATAGGAGATCAGAAATGCATGATCAAATGTGACATCTGAGATGCAACCAGCCTGGTTTAATCTCAGGCAGCTGCCACTAGCAAGGATGGAGTCAGTAGCTTGGAAAACAGCTTGAGTTTCCGTACCAGGGTCACTGGGCCCGAAAGGATAACGCTGCTTCCCCTGTATAGATGCTGACCTGCTGAACCTTCCCAGCAACTTCTGTTTTTGTTGCTTAAAAAACAGATTGGCCCAAGGGCTTAATCGCCTACCCTGATATCTCCTTCCAATCACAGTCACAATGAGCGTTTTTGGTCTTATGCTGTTGTGAAGAGAATGGTAGATACATAAATGCAAGCTGCAATTGTTATTCACTACAAAGAGCAAGCTGTTATTATGACAAGGCAGGGCAAACAGCACTAGTTAGAAATGAAACAAGGCCACTGCAACACGAGTCGAGACATCCACGCAGACAATGTCAGCCAGTAACCAGAATAATTGGTTGCGTTACCCTGATTCCAAAACTCTTAATACTCACTGATGTCTCCCATTGCTCTCTGCACCGCTCGGCTGCTGCAGCCACTTTCCATTTTCAGGCCAGCTGGGCACCGTCACGTGATGCGACAACGCTACTTTGCGATTGCAACATCGGAGGTACTCTGCGCATGCGGCACATGACAGGCCTGTGAAATCCCCATGCGGAAGTGGAAGGAACTGAGTGAGAGTGTGTGCGTTTTGAGGTTGGGGAAAGCGGATGGTATCATTGCAAAACATTTTAATGGGTCGAGTTGGGTTGATTAGTTTGTGAGGATTATCGAGGGAAGAATTTATGTAGAGTCTGATTAATGATTGTTTGAAAGGAAATCTGCCTGATGGGAACACCCTGAAGTGCTGAATAAGTTCCTTCCACTACCCCCCCCCGCCCAGTTAGAAAGGTTTTACAAAGATGAATAACAGTGCCAGAGAATTTCATCGGGTTCTTCTTACCTCCATTTTAGTTACAGCCAGCTGGCAGTGTATTACAGTTAATAAGGAAAATAATTTACAAAATTATTTTTAAGCATTTGGATTTCACAGCATTAAAATAGAAATCGTGCAAATACTCAGCAGATTACACTCTAACTGTGGAGTCGCAATAAGATGTAGGAAGAATTTGGCGCTTACGATGACGAGAAACTGCCAGCGTTTGCTGTGACCATAATTCTGAAACTGTCATCGCATTCGCGCAGCTAGTGATTAAAATCTGGTTGCAAATAGGAGCAGGTTGTACACCATTCAGTCCTTCGCGATTTTTCTGCCACTCAGATTTGATTATGACTGATCGTCCAACTCAGAATCCTGTTTCTTTTTTCTTCCCATATCCTTTGATCGTAGAATGATAGTGTCTCCACAGTGAAGCCATTCGATTAATCGAATCTGTAATGACTCTAAAAGAGCATCCCACCTAGACCCATTCCCAGTCCCCACTCCGTCCCCCGAGTTGAGTGGGGTTTTTACCATAGCTAACCCCCGGACCTACATTTCCCCTACATTATGGGGCATTTATTTTAACATGCCAATCAATCTAACTTGCACATTTTTCGACTGGGTCCCTTTAGCCCTAAGAACAATATTTTGCCCCTTTTTGAAAAAAAATTCAATATTTTGGGGCCTCACTTGCTTTTTGTGGCCGAGAATTTCACAGGCTCACCACTCTCTGGGTGACGACAGCTTTTCTGATGAAGGGTCTAGGCCCGAAACGTCAGCTTTTGTGCTCCTGAGATGCTGCTTGGCCTGCTGTGTTCATCCAGCTCCACACTTTGTTGTCTTGGATTCTCCAGCATCTGCAGTTCCCATTATCTCTGGGTGAAGACAATTGGTCTACCTCATCTCCTTACATTGTGAGCCCCAATTCCAGACTCCCCAGTCACAGAGAACATGCTTTCCACATTTACCCTCTATGAGATACCTAATTCATTCATAAGATCGCAAGAACCTGGAGGAAACCCACACAGAGAATGTACAAACTCCACATAGACAGTTGCCTGATGAAGGGTCTAGGCCCAAAACGTCAACTTTCCTGCTCCTAAGATGCTGCTTGGTCTGCTGTGTTCATCCAGCTCCACACCTTGTTATCTGGAATACAATAGGCAGCATGGCAGCTCAGTGGTTAGCACTGCTGCTTCACAGCGCTGGGCCTGAGTTTGATTACCCTTGGGCAACCATCTATGTGGAGTTTGCACATTTTCTGTGTGTCTGCCTGGGTTTCCGCCAGGTGCTTGTGAGCTTATGAATGAATTAGGTATCTCATAGAGGGTATATGTGGGAAGGATGCTCTCTGTGACCAGGGAGTCTGGAATGGGGCTCACAATGTAATGAAATGAGGTAGACCAATTGTCTTCACCCAGAGAGTGGTGAGCCTGTGGAATTCTCTGCCACAAAAAGCAAGTGAGGCCAAAATATTGAACATTTTCAAAAAGGGGCAAAATATTGTTCTTAGGACTAAAGGGACCCAGTCCAAAGATGTACAAGTTAGATTGATTGGTATGTTAAAATAAATGCCCCATAATGTGGAGGGATGTGTAGGTTGGGGGGTTAGCTATGGCAAAAACCCCACGCAACTTGGGGTGGGGATGGTTCTGGGTCTAGTTGGGTGCTCTCCGGAGAGTCATTACAGACTCGATTAATCAAATGGCTTCTTTCTGAACTGTGGAGATCCTATCATTCTATGATCAAAGGATGTGGGAAGAAATAAGAAACAGGATTCTGTATTCCAGTTGTCATTTCTTTGCCCACTCTGTTAGACTGTGCAAGTCATTCTGCAGCCTTCCTGTCTCCGCAACACTACCCCACCCCTTCACTTATCTTGATATCACCTGCAAACCTAGTGATAATGCACTTAGTTCTTTCATCCAGGTCGTTAATGTATTATCTGAATAACTGTGGTCCCAAGACTGATCTCTGTGGAGCTTCATTAGTAATTGGCTGCTATCTTGAGACAAACCTCTTTAAACCCGCTCTCTGCTTTCTGCTAGTCAGCCAATTCTTCATCCATACCAGTACCTAGCCCCTAACACCATGGGCTATTATCTTATACAGCACCCTTCTGTGCAGCACCTTCGTAAATGTTTTCTGGAAATCCAAATAGATCACATCCATTAGCTCTCCTTTGTCTAATTTGCTCATTAATTGAGGCCGGTTTGTCAGGTATGATCTCCCTTTGATGAAGCCATGTTGACTCAGCCCTATTTTACCATGCACTTCCAAGTACTCCACAACCTCATCATAAATAATGGACTCTAAAATATTACCAACCACAGCAGTCAGACTAAGCAGTATAGAATTTCTCATCTTCTGCCTCCCTGCTTTCAAAAAAAGGAGTGTTACATTAGCTACTTTCCAGTTCTCTGGTACCCTCCCTGACTCTAGTGTTTCTTGAAAGATCACCACCAACGCTTCCACAATCTCCTCAGCTATCTCCTTCAGAACTCTTGAGTGTAGTCCATCCGGTCCCGGTGATTTATCCACTTCAGATCTTTCAGCTTCCTCAGCACCTTCTCCTTAGCAATGGCCACTACACTCACCTTATGATTCTCTTAAAGGTCAGAAATGCTATTGATGTCTTCCATTGCGATTGCTGATGCAAAGTACCAATTCAGTTTCTCTGCCACTTCTTCGTTCCCCATTACTCAAAATGGATTCATTTTCCTGCAGTCCAGTGTCCACCCTTGCCTCTCTTTTAACTTTTATATGTCTAAAAATACTCTTGCAATCTTCTTTTATATTACTAGCCAGCTAACCCTCATGTTTTATCTTCACCTGCCTTATTGTTGGACTCCCTGATCATCAGGAGCATCTTCCTTGAATTTATCCTGTCTCACCCTGTGAGAATTTATAGGTTTCAATAAGAGCCTCTCCTCATTGTTCTAAATTCCAGTGAATATATTCTTAACCAATTCAGTCTTTCTTCATATATCTGTCCTGTCAACCCAGAAATTAGTCTGACAAACCTTTGTTGCACTACCCCCATAGCCAGAACATACTTCCTTAGGTAAAGAGACCAAACGTGTACACAATACTCTAAGTATGGTCTCACCAAGGCTTTCCTGCTCCCCCACAGGATTTCCTGCTGCAGACCCTACAAATTATTTGATTGAACATCAATTTCACCAATGTGCTGTTAAAACAAATGTTCCAAAGATCAGTCATACTTGAAATATTAATACTGTCTCTCTCTTCAGAAATGTTGACAGACCTGCTGTATTTATCCAGAACATTTCTATTCCCGAAAAATTATGTTTTGCCAAGTGAGGTGTAACTGTTTATTGTAAATATCAAGTCATCATTACGTATGACCAGCCTCTCCCGGCCTAATATTGTATTCATAGAGAAGGACAAATTTCTATATCCTGATAAAAATTCCAGATTTTATTTTAATGTGTTTTTTTCAAACATGTGTTTCCAATATTTTAACAATATTCTCAAAAAAGATGTGGATGTGGCACTTTTTTGTTGCCTGTCCCTAGTTGCCCTTGAACTGATTAGCTCTCTCAGACATTTCAGAGGCCAATTAAGAGCTAACCACACTGCTGTGGGTCTGGAGTCATGTATAGGCCAATCCAGGTAAGAGCAGCAGATTCACTTCCCTAAATGACATTAATAAATTGGATGAATTTTTTTACAACAATGGCTACATGATTACCATTAGACTAGTTTTTAATTCCAGAATGTTTTTCATTGGATTCAAACTTTCCCATGTCTAGGATTCAAATCTATGTCTCCAGAACATTAGCCTGCATTTCTGGATTACTAGTTCAGAGAATTACCATCATGTCCCATACCATATTTTAATTCGTGGGGCCCAATCTTTGGTTCACTCTCTAAAGTTCTCCAAAAGTGAATGAGAATTTGTGCAATTTTTTTTTCCTGATTTGTGCTGTGAGATATGCCCACAGTTTGCAGCTAGTTCTGTTAGGATCTTTCTTGGCCAGAGATCCCGCCACCAATCCCTCTTGTTAGTACTACGTGGTGGTTTGATTAGCCTAGTTGGCTTGGTGGCTGGTTTGCAGTGTGACACCAACAGTGCAGGTTCAATTACCTATACCACCTGAGGTTAGCAGGAAGGTCACACCTTCTTAACCTTATGCCTCGTCTGGGGTGTGGTGGCTGTCGTGTTAAAACCGGCGCCAGTTATATCTCTATGATGAGAGAGTAGCCCAAGTCATCCTCATCCCTGGGGGCCACCAAAGAAGAAGAAAAAAAGTACTATTCTAGGGACTTACTAATACTGAGTGATGAAGGATTACCACAAAAGCCTAGGCAGAAGGTGTTAGGTTCGTTTTCAGAGACCCTCATGGACTTGATGCAATGACAAGACACTGACCTGTTTAGGAAAACACAGATCCTTTATTACAAAGCAAGTACAAGCTGTGGAGGATCACTGTACTCAACCCAGCACAGAGTGCAGAGTCTCGTAAGCGATTCTCCCCGAGCAGGGGACAGCCCCCGCTTTTTATACTTTATCGGGTGCATACTACATAAAGCAATGTTACATCTCACAATGGCATGTTACATGAAACAATCACTACATCGGACAATGACATGATACACAAACAATTACCACGTCGAAAACATAAAGAGAGCAGGATACAGTATCGATCGTTCGTGAAGTAACTGCTAACGGCAGGAGGCAATTTCAAGCTGCCGAAGTGACAGAATGTAATTTCAAGCCACCAAAGTGTCTGGCTTGAACAAAAGTCAGTGCCCTGGCCTGTTTGGCAGAGACTGAAGGTACATTCTTTACAGGATCTCAGAAGTCTCACACCTTTACAAACGCTGCCCACCTAATCTTATTTGAGACAGTTTCCACATACCCCTGTGCAGGAAGATAAAGACTTACACAGTTTATACCTAATTCTATTCAGGCAGGAAGCTTAAGGCAGTGTTATTCTACCTATGTGTAGGAAGATAAGGATTTACAAAGTTTTACACTTAATTCTAGTTGGGTAAGAAGTTTTAAAGAGATAATGGGAACTGCAGATGCTGGAGAATCCGAGATAACAAAGTGTGGAGCTGGATGAACACAGCAGGCCAAGCAGCATCTCAGGAGCACAAAAGCTACGTTTCGGGCCTAGACCCTTCAGGCCCAAAACGTCAGCTTTTGTGCTCCTAAGATGCTGCTTGTCCTGCTGTGTGCAACCAGCTCCACAGGAAGTTTTAAGGCAGTGTCTGCATACCTCTGTGTAAGGAGATAAAGAGCATTAATTTATAGTGAATATAGAAATCAATGGGATGCTATCCCAATAACATCTCAAGGGGGCTCAGTCTTGGGTAACCAAAGTTAATTAGATAAGGAACAGGTTACAGTAACATTAAAATGGTTAACTATATTATACTTGGTAAGAGATAGACTGGGCTAACCTAAGTTCATGGTTGTTAACAGCAGAGGTGAGATTAACAAACTGGATCAGCGCAAAATGGCTGGTTTCTTCCTGAGACAGTCACTTATATACTGCTGGGCAGAGCCATACAAAGGCTTCGGAATTAATCCATTCAGGTTAACTATCTTCTGATGAAGGGTCTCTGTGCCCGAAACTTTAACTCTGCTTTCTCTCCACAGATGCTGCCAGACCTGCTGAGTTTCTCCTGCACCTTCTTTTTGTCATATACAACATTTTGTTTGCTTAGAATTCTTTAATCTGACTGTCTGCTTAGCTCACCTGATGTCATCACCTTTGTTGGACACTTGGAGATCCCACAGACTCTGTACCAGAATCAAGGTCTCACTGGGAAGGGGGAAATCCATGTCAGACAAATCATTAGATCTTTGTGGACAACTTTATATGGGGTTATTGGCACTGATTGCAAAATCTAGCCTAATGATTCAGGTCAATGTTGTAGATTGTACAGGTTTTAAGTAAGTTTGAAACAGAAATGGTAGATAGAGTCATGGAGTTACACAGCACGGAAACAGGTCCTTTGGCCCAACCCGTCCATGCCGACCAGGTTTCCTAAACTGAACTAGTCTCATTTACCTGCAGAAAAAAACAAAAAGGAATGTCTGTGACAGTGTGGGAAGCAGGGGTGGTTAAGTTATAAAAGAGACAATGGTGCAAGATAAAAGGGGATGGTAATGGGACAATAAAATTATTTAAAAGGTAAGTCTAGAGGAGCCGAAAACCACAAAAACAGATTTTCTGAAGAAGGGTCTAGGCCTGAAATGTCAGCCATCCTGCTCCTCTGATGCTGCTTGACCTGCTGTGTTCATCCAGCTCTACACCTTGTCATCTCAGATTCTCCAGCATCGGCAGTTCCTACTATCTCTTCATTACCAGAATGCTGGTTATGCTGCTTTCCAGTGAAATGAGAGCAATGGTTATGATCTGAAATCATTAAGCCCGGAGTTTGAGTCTGAAAGTCTCTTTAGTTCTTAATCAAATGATATTGCCCTTCAAACTTCTGTTGAGCTTCATTACAACAACATAGGAGCATGAGGATGGAGAGGCTTGATTGCAGTGGGCTGGGGAAGTAAGTATTATATACATCTGTCTCGGATCACAGAGCGTATCCAAGTGGTTCTTTTTGGATTTGGTTAAAATGTAGTTAAGAGAAGGCTCGACAACAGCAATTTTCTTAAGGGTGTACATTTATTGAGTAATAATAAAGATGAAAACGGAAAGCAACATTTATTAAGTAAATGAGAAGAATGAAAAAGAGAGGGAAACAAAACAATAAGCCTCACGTCTTTCTGGCCATCAGGGACCCATCGATTAACGGCTGGTCCGGAGGCTGAGGATGTTTCTGGCACTGCTTGTGATTTCAGTCCAAGGTGAAGCCCAACTCTCAGAACAAAACTCTCTCTGAAACAGTTTAGCAGTCAGCGCAGCGAACGCAGATACGGAAGTCAAAACTGCTTGTTAATACAGAAAACAGCTACAGGAAAACAAGCTGCAGGCGTTATCTTAAACCTATAAAGCAATGTTCACAGGACTCATTCAAGATCATGCAGATTGTCAAAGTGTCATCCTTAACTTTCCCAGCCTACTTTCCCATCCTATACAGTCTGTTTTCCCATGCAGATGTCGAATATTATCATTAGCGCTAAGCCCTTCACCCCACCCTATAAAACATCTTGTGAAGCAAAGGGCAGAATCATGTTCTAATACAAGACCATCATCAAGATCTGCTGTAAGGAGTGAGCTAACCATGCTGCACAATTCATTAGTCCTACACATGGGCCTTTGCACTGAAGGTTAAGGTTATTAGGAACACATTTTGGCATACTGCCCATTGCAGGGATATGGGGCCATGTGTGAACATGGTAAGCATTTGGGTGCTCCATAATCAAACAGATTAAAGAACCATTACTCAGCAGTGTTGTCTGAAGCAAGATTGTGACTTGGAATATTAATGTCATATCAAGTACAGTTAGTGAAAAAACATAGACCAGAAATGAAAGAATGCATTCAAGATGAAGATAAAAGTGGCCGAAAGAAAAATATTGTTTTGAAAATTAAAAACATTTATCTAAAGGAATGAGAATAGTTATTAAATAAAAACCAAAAGAACTGTAGATGCTGGAAATCAGAAACAACAACAGAAATTGCTGGAAAAGCTCAGGAGGTCTGACTGGGGAGAAATCAGAGTTAACATTTCAGGACCAGTGACCCTTCCTCAGAACGCTATGTTACTTTGCACATTAATTATAGATATTCCCCCAGCAATGGTTCATTGGATAAGTGAATCTTTGATTTGGCACCCAACTCACAAAGAGGGATCTAGATTTGACCAACGCTGAGCTGGCTGATTTCAAACGTAAAAACTTCAATGATCGCTCATGTTTATAAGGCGCCTTTAGCGTAAAATGTTTGCCGCTTGATTTAGTGTCCTTTTGAGAGAGAGAAGATGAAAAAAAAAGCAAGGCTTCTAGAACATTGAAAAGTACAGCACATGATGTTGTGCCGTGGAATAATCCTAATCCAAGAATAAAATAACCTAACCTACATTCCCCTCAATTCACTGCTGTCCATGTGCATGTCCAGCAGTCGCTTAAATGTCACTAATGGCACCGCTTCCACGACTACCACTGGCAAATTATTCCATGCGCTCATGTGAATTGCTGGCCAATGCCTCCAGCTTGACTTACACAAAAAAACTGCAACATGGGGTCAGATACCAAATGCCCCTGAATAGCTTTTATCAAAAGTCAAATCTGAATTATGATCTAGAAAACCAGTTTCAGCTTTACGGAGATAACACAGTGTGGAGCTGGAGGAGCACAGCAGCCCAAGCAGCATCAGAGGAGCAGGAGAGTCGACATTGCAGGTTGGCACCCTTCTTCAGAAATTGGGAGCTCAGAAATCAATAGAGAGGAGGGGGTGGGGCTGGGGAAGGTGGTTGGGATAGTGATAGGTCAGTGCAGGTAGGCAGTGGTGGGGATTGGTCAGTGAGGTGGGAAGAGTGGATAGTGGGAGAGAAGATGGACAGGTTGTGTCAGGTCATGGAGGTGGGCACCTTCCTGCAAGAATGCGATCCCCTACTCCCAATTCCTCCAGGTCTGCTGCATCTGCTCCCAAGATGGGGCATTCCACTCCTGCACATCTCAGATGTTCTCTTATTTCAAGGACTGTAACTTGTCCCCTCTGGTGATTGAAAATGCCCTCAACTGTATCTGTGTTTCCTGCACCTCTGCCTCACACCCCCTCCCCCCAACAAAAACAAAGACAGAATCCCCCTTATTCTCACATATTACCCCATCAACCTTCGCATGCAACATATCATTCTCCGCCACTTCCGCCACCTGCAATTCCACCCCACAACCAAAGAGATATTTCCCTCCCCACCCCTACATGCCTACCATAGGGAATGCTCTCTTCATGACTCCCTCATTTGCTGTACACTCCCCACTAACCCCAACATCCCCGGCACCTTTTCCTGCAACTGCAGGAAGTGCTACAACTGCCCCTACACCTCCCCACTCACCTCCATTCAAAGCACAAAACAAACCTTCCACATTAGACAGCGGCTCACCAGCATGTCCGCTAATGTGGTCTATTGCGTCCCTTGCTCCCGCTGTGGCTTCCTCTTTGTCAGTGAGACCAAGCAGAGGCTCGGAGACTGTTTTGTAGAGCATCTGTGCTTGGTTCAAGACAAACAACACCTTCTGGTCACAAACAATTTTAACTCCCCCTCCTACTTTTTGGGTGACATGTCCATCCTGGGCCTCCTCCAGTGTCACAATGACAACACCCACAAACTGGAGGAGCAGCACCTCATATTCTGCCTCAGGAGCCTACAGCCCAATGGCCTAAACGTGGACTTTACCAGTTTCAAAATCTCCCCACCCCCCAGCCTCATTCCATGACCAAACCTTCCTCTCATTCCCCCCTCCTTGACCAGACATAACCTGTCCATCTTCTCTCCCACCTATCTGCGACTCCCATCTCGCTGACCAATCTCCATCACTCCCTACCTGCACTGAACTATCACCATTCCCCTTCCTTCCCAAGCCCTACCTCCTCCTGTCTCTATTTATTTCTGAGCTCCCTTCCTCCTCCCCATTTCTGAAGAAAGGTCCCGATCCGAAAGGTCAGCTTTCCTGCTTCTCTGATGCTGCCTGGCCCGCTGTGTTCCTCCAGCTCCACACCGTATTATCTCTGACTCCAGCATTGGCAGTTCTTACTATCAGTGAGTGAGTTACAGCTTTACAGATTTCCTGGTAGCCAGTATATGAAATACATCCCATAGTGTAACACTCAGCTTCAGTCCAGGAAACACTCAGTTGGTTGTTGAACAAGCAGGGTGCCTGTGGAGTCTTCATAAAAATGGCCATTGTTTATCAAGGCAGGCAAAGTAAGTATTTTTAAAGTCACTCAACACAATCAGTGATTTCTTTTTGACAGGGAACCCTGCGTATGGATACATTAGAGATTCATTAGATTCTGTTGTGATGCTATTTGCCAGTTGAATAGTCAGTTAACATGTCCCACCTACAATCACAGATGAACTTTGGTGAGAAATTGTTTGTGCTTGTAAAATTACCTTTACAGAGCTGACCACTTTCAAGAAAGTCACATTTTTAAACTAAATTGAGAGGACTCCTAATAAGGAGTAAAACTTGTTAGTCCAGTTATTTCACAGTCTCAAACAGATCCCTTGCCTTCGCCCCACTTCACAAAAACAGTGCACAGGAGCCACATTCACCATTTTCTCAAAATTTTCTGTGACAGTAAAACCCAGCAGACTAAAGCAAAACTAATGGTCATTTGCAGAATTAAAACTGAAGCCTGAGAATATAGATTGTTCAAGTGATTTAAACAGGCTGTTGATCAAACAGAATTGAGTGAACTTGGCAGTGCAGTTAAAACCATAGAATTATATAGTGCAGAAGGAGGTCATTCAGCCCATCAAGCCTATTGCCAGCTCTTTGAAAGAGCAATCCTGTAAGTCCCAACTTTCATTTACATTGGAATTTGCATTGAAGTTTAAAAGATAGCTTTATTTTACTTGGGAAATTCTTAATATTTAGAACGAAATGTCTTCAGCAATCGATGATATTACTGCAGTTCATATAACACAAAGTCATTAAATATAGAACAATAGTGAGCTGATATATTAACCTGTGCCTATAACGACTTATCCCCTGACCTTCTCCCTCTTTGGGTTCATCCTCCACCTGAAGAAAGTGGCTGCCATCCACAAGGACTTTACCATCTCTGAACACTTGTGAATGCACTTTATTTCGAGGAGGTGGCAGTTTGTATTTTGTCAGTCACCCAGTTGAACCCTTTCAGGATGAGTACCCAGATAATAGAATGGTCAGCTCCCCACTTTGCCCACCTCTCAGCTTGATGTCAGCTTCCGTGATGCCACAGACATTTCCTGGCTTTTTCTAAACACTTGCCTGGATAAAGGGGTGCATTAAGCTTCATCCTACTAACTTGGGATGCCAACATAGAAGGCTGGCCCGTTTAACCCAAATGCTTCCAGAATAACTTTCAGAATTTGGAAGGAAAGAAAGTAAGTGCTGTATCAGCTAATTTCTTCATTTCTTTTTCTTATAATGCTGAAAATACTGGTTCAGGAGTCCAATTTCTTGCATAACACCAGCATATTTCCCAAGTAATGTGTGGTGTATGTGTGGCACATTCCTTTGTGTTATATAGATGAGATATTCCTGAGTAGGAGGGCAGGTTGACAATCCAATGTCCAATCATTTTTCATTGTTGCTTTGAAAGGAAGAGATACCAAGCCATGGGACTTCACATTTCCTTCATCTTTTCACTCACCTCTGTCCTTGTGTTTATGGTCAACATGAATCTCCTGTTGCCCTACTTCTCGATACCATTTCAACATGACTTTATATATTTTCCACCTCATGTGTTCACCTGGCCTTCCCACAAATGCATCTCTTTATCTGAACAACTCCATGTAGTGGCAAGTTCCACATTCCAACCAATCTCTAGATAAAGATGTTTCTCCTGAAATCCCCATTGGACTTCTGCATGATTTCTTATCTGGCATAATTAACATCAGGAAAAATGGAATGAGGGGAATTTCTGAAGCATTTTTGAATTTCTACTTGACTACGATACATTGCCTCATTGCTGCCAGAGTCATAAATGTCTCTGAGCATGGACTGGACATCCTGAAATGGGAGGGTAAACAGACAGAAATATTAGCTTAAAATTGAGGGTTGAAAGATATAGGACAGATGTCAGAGGTAGTTTCTTCACTCAGAGAGTAGTAAGGGAATGGAACGCTTTGCCTGCAACGGTAGTAGATTCGCCAACTTTAGGTACATTTAAGTCGTCATTGGATAAGCATATGGACGTACATGGAATAGTGTAGGTTAGATGGGCTTCAGATCGGTATGACAGGTCGACACAATATCGAGGGCTGAAGGGCCTGTACTGTGCTGTAATGTTCTATGTTCTATAAGTCATTGTCCACATGGGCACAAATGGCATTGGTAGGAAGAGTGACAAGTTCCTGGAGTCACAATTCAGAGAGTTAGGTAGTAAACTAAAAAGCAGGACCTCTAGAGTAGTATTCTCGGGATTACTCCTCATGGTATGTGCTACTGAGACTAGGAACAGAGAAAAAGTATAATTGAAAATGTGGCTAAACAGCTGGTGTAAGGGTGAGGGCTTCAGATATGTGGATCATTGGGATGTCTTCCAGGCAAGGTAAGACCTGTACAAGAAGGATGGGTTGCACCTAAACTGGAAAGGCACAAATATCCTGGCAGGAAGTTCTGGTAGTTCTATTCAAGAGGGTTTACACTAGTGTGGCAGGGGTTGGGATCCAGAGTAGCAGGCCAGTAAGTATAGAGGCTGGGGAAGAGCTTGAGCCTAAGACTGATATAGCGAAGGGGAAGAGCAGTCAGTGAAAGGATGCCGAGCTCAGCAGAACTGAGGCTTGGACTGTATTTGCTTCAATGCAAGAAGTATAACAGGTAAGATGGATGAATTTAGAGGCTAGATTAATGCATGCAATCATGTTGTTGCTATCACAGAAGTATGGTTGAAAGAGGAACAGGATTGGCAACTTAACATTCCAAGATATTGATGTTTTTGAAGAGAGAGTAGAGGAAGCAAAAGCAGTGGAAGAGTTGCATTACACATTAGGGAGCATACCACAGCTCTGTTGAGGAAGGACACCCTGGAGGGATCTTGCAGCGAGGCATTATAGGTAGGGCTCAGGAATAGGAACGGTGCAATCCCAATGTTGGGATTGTACTACAGACTTCCCAGCTGTCAGTGGGAGATAGAGGAGGAAATATGTAATCAGATTTTAGGAAGATGGGACAATAACAGGGTTGTTGTGGTGGGTAATTGGAGGTGTAGTAGACAGCAAAGAAGGTTACTTCAGAGTACAACAGGATCTTGTTCAGATAGGCCATTGGGCTGAGGAGTAGCAGATGGAGTTTAATTTAGATAAATGTGAGGTATTACAGTTTGGAAAGGCAAACCAGAGCAGGACTTATACACTTAATGGTAAGGTCCTGGGGAGAGCGTTGCTGAGCAAGGAGACATTGGAATTCAGGTTCATAGTTCCTTGAAAGTGGAGCCGCAGGTAGATACAATAGTGAAGAAGGCATTTGTATTGCTTGCCTTTATTGATTGGTGCATTGAGTATAGGAGTTGGGAGGTCATGTTGCAGCTGTACAGGACATTGGTTAGGCCACTATTGGAATACTGTGTACAATTCTTGACTCCCTGCTATAGAAAGAATGTTGTAACACTGGCAAGGGCCCGGAAAAGATTTACAAGGATGTTGCCAGGCTTGGAGGGTTTAAGCTATAGGGATTAGCTGAATAGACTGTGGCTATTTTCCCTAGAACGTCAGAGGCTGAGGGGGTGACCTTGTAGAGGTTTATAAAATCATGAGGGGCATGGATAAGGTGAATAATGAAGGTCTTTTCCCTTGGTGGGTGGGGGGGGCGGGGATCAGTCCAAAACTAGAGGTGAGAGGGGAAAGATTTAAAATGGACCCAAGGGGCAACTTTTTCACATAGAGAGTGGTGCGTGTATGGAATGAGCTGTCAGAGGAAGTTGTAGAAACTGGTAAAATTACAACATTTAAAATGCAGTGATAATGGGAACTGCAGATGCTGGAGAATCCTCTGATGAAGGGTCTAGGCCCGAAACGTCAGCTTTTGTACTCCTGAGATGCTGCTTGGCCTGCTGTGTTCATCCAGCTTCACACTTTATTATCTTACATTTAAAATGCATCTGGATGGGGGATATATAAATATGAAGGTTTTAGTGGAATATAGGCCAAATCCTGGCAAATGGGATGAGATTTATTTAAGAAATTTGGTCGGCATTGAAGTTGGACTGAAGGGTCTCTTACAGTGCTGTACATCTCTATGACGCTATGACTTTATAATGTTTCCCAAACTGACAGGTACTCCCTTGGTGCTGGGGGTTTGGACGGGGAGCAATTTGTTAGGTGTGTCCAGGAGGGAGTTTTGAGTCAAAGTTTCATTGTAATAGTAAGCATAATTCCATAAGTTTTCAGATACTTATGAATAATGACAGCAGTAGACCTTGGATGAAGGCATTAAATTAGGGGAAGGCCAACTGTAACTGAATTAGGGGAGAATTCTATTCTTGGAGAATGTGGATTGGGAGAGGCTGTTTAAGGGTAAATATGTAGGAGTCTTCTAAAAACCAATTGATTAGGGTGTGGGACAGGCATGTTCCTCTGAAAATGAAGGTCAGAAATAGCAGGATTTGGGAACCTTGAAAAACAAGAGAAATTATCAGCCTAGGCAACTAAAAACAGATGATGTCCTTGAAGACTTGAAGGGGTGGCACAGTGGCTCAATGGTTATCACTGCTGCCTCACAGTGCCAGGGGCCCAGGTTTGATTCTACCCTCGGGCGACTGTCTGTGTGCAGTTTGCACATTCTCCCTGTTTCTGTGTGGGCTTCCTCTGGGTGATCCAGTTTCCTCTCACAGTCCAAAGATATGCATGTTGGGTGAATTGGCCATGCTAAATTGCCAATAGTGTTCAAGGATGTTTAGGTTAGGTGTATTAGACATGGGAATTGCAGGGGTAGGGGGATGGATCTAGGTGGGATGCTTTTT
The DNA here is from genome assembly GCF_030684315.1 of Stegostoma tigrinum. NCBI lineage: Eukaryota > Metazoa > Chordata > Chondrichthyes > Orectolobiformes > Stegostomatidae > Stegostoma > Stegostoma tigrinum. The sequence continues at coordinate 11,567,587 of NC_081378.1, forward strand.
GGATGGACAGTGTGGACTTGTTGGGCCAAAAGGCCTGCTTCTGTGCTGTAGGAATTCTATGATTCTATGATAAGAGTATAGAGAAAGTAGGAAGGAAATCAAACAGGGTGTTTGGAGGGCTAAAAGGGGCAATGAAATGCCCTGGGCCTGTAGGGTTAAGGAGAATCCCAAGGCATTTTATACATACATTAGATCAAGAGGGTAGTTAAGGAAAGAGTGGGGCCACTCAGTGATAAAGGACAGAGGTTGTATGTGGAACCAGAAGAAATGAGTACTTTACTTCAGTAGTCGTCCAAGAAAGGGATATAAAGGATGTTGGAGTTAGGGAAAGTTGTGTGAATACTCTCAGGCAGGTGAACATAATGAAGTAGGGAAGTGTTGGGTGTGTTGAAAAATATCAAGGTAAATAAGTCCCCAGGATCAGATGGAATCGATCCCAGGATACTGTGGGAGACAGGAGAGGCAATAGCTGAGGCCTTGACAGATATCTTTGCATCCTCTTTGGACTCAGCAAAGTTCCAGAGGACAGGAGAATGGCCAATATTGTTCCTTTGTTTAAGAAGGGAAACAGAGATAATCCAGGTAATTACAAGCTGGTGAACCTGACATCACTGGTGGGGAAGCTTTTGGAGAAGATACTGAGAGACAGGATTTTTTTCCATTTGGAAGTCAATAGACTTGTTGGTGACAGGCAACATGGGTTTGTGTGGGGTTTATCTCATCAACTTGATTTAGTTTTTAATGAGGTAACAAGAATGATTGCGAGGAAAAGGCAGTGGATGTTGTCTACATGCACTTTAGTGAGACATTTGATGAGGTACTTCATAGCAGGCTGTAACAAAAGGTAGAATCTTATAGGATCCAGGGTATGCTGTCTAAATAGATACAGAACTGGCTTGGTCATAGAAGACAGAGTAGCGGCAGAAGGGTGCTTTTCAGAATGGAGATCAATAACTAGTGATACTCAGCAGGGATCAGTGTTGGAACCTTTGTTGTTTGTAATATATATATAATAGTCTAGGGGAAAATGTAGGTGGTCTAATTAGTAAGTTTGTGGATGACACCAAAATTGGCAAAGTTGCAGATAGTGGGGAAGATTGTCAAAGGATACAGCTTTTGACAAGGCTACAGGATATAGATAAATTGCAGATTGGGCAGAGAAATGGCAGGTGGATTTTAATCCGGACAAATGCGAGATCATGCATTTTGGAAGATCAAATGCAGCTGTGAATTATAAATAAATGGCAGAACCCTGAGGAGCATTGACATACAGGTCCACAGAACCCTGAAAGTGGCAACACAGGTAGTTAAGAAGGCTTACAGTGTGCTTGCCTTGATTGGCCAAGGAATTGAATATAAAAGTTGACAAGTTATATTACGGCTGTATAAAACCTTCGTTTGGCCACATTTGGAATATTGTGTGCAGTTGTGGTCGCCACACTACCAGAAGGACATGGATACTTTGAAGAGGGTTCAGAGAAATCTTACGAGGATGTTGTCTAGTCTGGCAGGATTTAGTTATGAGGAGAAATTAGTTAAACTTGACTGTTTTCACTGGAAAAATGGAGGCTGAGAGGTGACCTGATAGAGGCCTACAAAATTAAGAGAAGCATGGATAGGGTGGATAGTCAGAGGCTTTTTCCCAGGGTGGAAAGGTCAACTACAGGGTCCAAGGAGAGAGGGGGAAAATTTAGGGGAGAAATGCGGGGAAAACCTTTCACACAGAAGGTGATAGGTGCCTGAAAAACACTGCCAGTGGAGATGGTGGAAGCAGGCATGTTCGCAATGTGTAAGGTATATCTTGATGGACATGGGAATGGTTGGCAAATAGAGGGATAGTAACCACAAATGGGCAATAAATAGTGGGTCTAAATAAGGAATAGAAAAACTACTAATCTGAGTTCCTTAAATGCTAAGCACTTCAAAAAATTGTGCACTTCTTTTTAACTTGAGTTCTTAAATTAAAAAGTAATTCACTTACTAGATGCCAAAAAGTATCAAATTTCTTGGAGAAGTTACTTCCTTGCTTATGTTCAAAGCTAAAAAAGACAGAAGTGTGAATCTACATCTGGAAAAGACCCATGAGAAAGTATCAATTTGACTTAAGTCAAATGGATTTAATTCATGATTGAAAATCAAAAGGTTGCAAGGAGCCAGATGGCAGAGTTTCACCTTTACTAATATTATAGCACTAGTAGAAAATTCTTACATTTTGCAGTCTTGCATCACCAAAATTGTATAAAAAATTATAAAACTTAAGATAATTTGTACAAAGGCAGACCAAATGTGTAGCTTAGAGATAATGGGAACTGCAGATGCTGGAGAATCCAAGATATTAAAGTATGAAGTTGGATGAACACAGCAGGCCAAGCAGCATCTCAGGAGCACAAAAGCTGACGTTTTGGGCCTAGACCCTTCATCAGAGAGGGGGATGGGGTGAGGGTTCTGGAATAAATAGGGAGAGGGGGGAGGCGGACCAAAGATGGAGAGAAAAGAAGATAGGTGGAGAGGAGAGTATAGGTGGGGAGGTAGGGAGGGGATAGGTCAGTCCAGGGAAGACTGACAGGTCAAGGAGGTGGGATGAGGTTAGTAGGTAGGAAATGGAGGTGCGGCTTGAGGTGGGAGGAAGGGATGGGTGAAAGAAAGTACAGGTTAGGGAGGCAGAGACAGGCTGGGCTGGTTTTGGGATGCAGTGGGTGGAGGGGATGAGCTGGGCTGGTTGTGTGATGCCGTGGGGGGAGGGGACGAACTGGGCTGGTTTTGGGATGCGGTGGGGCAAGGGGAGATTTTGAAGCTTGTGAAGTCCACATTGATACCATTGGGCTGCAGGGTTCCCAAGCGGAATATGAGTTGCTGTTCCTGCAACCTTCGGGTGGCATCATTGCGGCACTGCAGGAGGCCCATGATGGACATGTCATCTAAAGAATGGGAGGGGGAGTTGAAATGGTTTGCGACTGGGAGGTGCAGTTGTTTATTGCGAACCGAGCGGAGGTCTTTCTGCAAAGCGGTCCCCAAGCCTCCGCTTGGTTTCCCCAGTGTAGAGGAAGCCACACCGGGTACAATGGATACAGTATACCACATTGGCTGATGTGCAGGTGAACCTCTGCTTAATATGGAAAATCATCTTGGGGTCTGGGATGGGGGTCAGGGAGGAGGTGTGGGGGCAAGTGTAGCACTTCCTGCGGTTGCAGGGGTAGGTGCCGGGTGTGGTGCGATAGGGTTACACTTCTCTTTAAACCATTTTTTCATTATCTGCTTGATAACTAAAATGAAATCTGAGAGATGTATGTCTGGACCACACCACCCCTACAAACAAGATCAAACTGGAATCCATTACTGGTGTAATACGATCAGCAGTTTACTGAGCACACCTTCTGAATTTAAGGAGCAGTACTGATTAACCTCCATTAAGATTACACGAATGACAACACCCTCATGATTAAGGAAGCCGTTACACAAAACAGTAATACATGGCCAGAACAAAATGGCAGAGATTGTTTGAGTGAGTAAACTGCATTTTTTTTAACCCTAGCTGTACATTGTATCTGTCCAAATATATCTGCATTTTTAGTTACAATTTATTGAACTTCAGCACAGATATCCTGTCTTAGCAATGAGAATTAATTATGAAATTCATACATAACTTTTGTCATTAAAGGAAGACAGTGTCCTTGAGAAATACGTATATCAAGAAATTACATAACATTGTCTATTCACTGTCCAACAAAATGGGAACATATCACAACTGCTGTAGTAGAAGATAGCTATCTTTTAAATCTACTAATCCAGCATTATATTATCAGTTGTTTTGTTGCCCTAATAATATTCAAAAACATTGCACGATTGTTTTAAAATGATTGACAAGTGAATTATAAGGGAGATGGGAAGTCTTTTTTCAATGCAGTACATTGCTATGACCTGAAATTGTTATTGTCCAAATGCTATGCTGAATGGTTTAGGTAATCATCTCAAATTTTCAATAATAGCCACAAGGGTGGGATTTTCAGGGACAGATGGGAAGACCATGAAGCAAAGTGGTAGAAGTCGGCTTTTCAGCCCATTGAATCTGTTCTGTCAGTCAATGAGATCATGGCTTGTCTAATAAGAATCGATATTTTTCTGACTTTTCCTCATAACCCTTGATTCCCTTACTGATTAAAAATTTGTCTGTCACAGCCTTGAATAAACTTAATGACACAAACTCGAAAGCAAACAGGCAGAGGTTGTATTGCATTTCAATGACATTTACTGCTTAGGTTTTTGAAGTTTAGATTGTATTTCATGTCTCTTTGTCTTCTAAAGTCAACAATGAGATTGAATTTTGTCAGTGGCACACTGTTCCCAGTGGCAGAACTGAAGCGTGTGTCACTTGTCTCTCTTCTTTCTCCCATTTTCCACATTTTCAATTAATATTTTAAACTGTTGTAGTATGCCTGAGAGACCTTTGTGATTCTGTCAGGGAAGTTTCTCAGTGGTCAAACCTGTAGTCAGCAAATAACATCCGTCTCCATTGTATTAATATAAGACTTGAGAGGACAGAGATAGCATTGTTGGCTTTCAAAGCTTAATTTCACTTGTATATAATTCCCATGACCTTGGTTTCACATTATTCATTTGTGTATCAGTGTTATTTGTTGAAACTAGTTTAGTTAGGAAGCTAAATATACTAGCATGTCTCATGGTTGGTACAAGTTGATGGTTATGCCTGAGTTAGAGTCTTTTTTTCTGGAAGAACCAACATGCATTTTCATTTAAGGTCAGTTAGCTCAAAAGGTTGGACAGATTTGTGACGCAGAATGACACCAACAATATGGGTTCAATTCCTGTACTGGCTGAGATTACGATGCAGATCTCAACATCTTAAGTTCCCCCCTCAGCTGAGGTGTGGTGACCCTCACAAAAATCACCGCCAGTCATCTCTCTCCAATGAGAGGGAGGTCCTCTGGTACTATTGTGACTTTATTTTATTTTCATTCAGTCTTTATTGAATGTTCATGTTAGTGTCCAATGTCATACTTGCCACTCTGTTGGACATAACTGCATCTGCGGGCTCAGCTGGCCGTCCCTTCTACGCATTGTCAAAGACATAACTCAGCAGAGATGATTGAAATGTGGAAGTAAAGGTAAATTCGCTACTGTCTTACAAGACTGTGAGTCTGCTCTCTCACAATTAGTGGTGGTTTAACCTGAGGAAATGTGTAGGTGAAATCAAAACCCTGTACCAGCTAACACCCTGAGGTGGACACACATTTGTACTGTACTGACATTGCCCTTTACTCATTGTATTTTCTCTTCTTGATTGACCATCTCCACCACCACCAACCAACCAACCACATCCAGGATGCTGGACCCTCCTGCCTCACCCCTCCATTCTGCTGACCTCACCTTCTGTCCTGTTTTGGATGCCTCTTCCACTCCTCTGTTTCTGAGTCGACATTTTCCACCATCACGTAATATTGAATTGTGATTGTGGTCGAATTCCTTGTCCATTGATTCCAATGTACCGTTCAATTATTTTTATTGTGGAATACTTCTTCCAGTTATAAGGTATACTGTTCTCTTCTGTTTTGTTATTTCTGCTTGGTCCAGCTATATTACCCAGGTGACAAGAGTATGGGGGACAAGGGTGGGTGCGCAGTAATTTTCCAAGGAACCTGCCGAAGAATCTCTTAAATAAGTTCCAAGCTGCTTACTGGCACTAAGGAGCTTAGTGACGAAGCTCCTCTTTCTCAGTGTCATGTTTCTGGCTTCACATGTTCACCATTGCACGGGGCACCTAATGTACAGACTTAAAGACCACCAGCCCATTCAATTAATATGGAGAGTTGTGACATCCCTTAAAATACCATTGTCAGCCAATTTACATAATGAGGTTAATATTGACCATTTTATCAATAGGATTTACTTGGTTTTAAAGTTGCTAGCTTAGCATCATGAGAATAAATCCTTTGTTCTACCTTAATTTATGCAATTTAAAAAATACTCACTTGCATGTAGTCACTGAGTCAGTCCATTTGATATTGGTTCAGAGGGTGGGAGAAGCTGCAGAAACTACATAACTTCAACCAATTTCATTGCTAGCTGTTAAACCAGTTCTGGAATTGCTCTTGTTGACCCCTCCTTCCTATTGAAGGGGAGAAAATTTCATCTCATTCCATATGACAACACTGAATGACTCAGTAAATTAAAGTGATCTTTCAAAGAACAAAAAAATAGCAAAACACTTGGCACAGGTACAATAGGCTAAATGGCTTACTTCTGTAGGAAGATATGCTATCTCTGCTTGCCTAATGAAAATGCGTCATTAACATTGCAAATGGACTGTGAAATAACCAAAACAACAGCTAGTTTATTTATTTACTTGGAAGTTTAAGTTGAACTCTCAGTTCGATTCGCCATAGAGGTTTCAGATAATAATGTGGTTTCAAGGAATATTAATCAATACCGGGTTGTCCAAAACTGTTCCATCCACACATTAGTCACCAATACATCTAGTAAGGCATCTTTTTCTCTACTTGCAATATTTTTCTATCATATGCCATTCTAAGCCTTTTTTTTGAGTTTTGCAGATGACTATGGGTATTCGCTTCTTCCTTTGAGGAAGGGTGTGGTAATGCATTGATAATGAATCAGCACAATGTAGGAGTGAACATGTGGGACAGAACATACGCAGCAGCTTTAGACAATCACATTCTACAGGAGGAAGAAAGTGGAAGACTGCAAAGAGGTTCTAGAACATTAAGAGGCTGGAGATGAACCTGGAAAGTATATGAGAGACTTTTAATGGACAAGGGGCAGTTTAGAGTTTGAAGATTATGAAAGAAGACTGGTAATTATACTGATAGTAATCCAGAGAATTGTACTAATGGTTCAGAGACCATGGCAGCTGGGGAAATTTAAATTCAATCAATTATACATCTGAAATACAATACTGTATCTCAATAATAATGATCATGAAGGTACTATATAAATCCTCTATAGTCCTTTATGGAAGGAAATCTGATGGCCTTATCTGCTTTGGCTACTTCATACTCACACCTAGTTGATTCTCTTAATTTGCCTAAAGAAGCCTGTCAGCACCAACTGGTCAAGCGCAGTTGGGATGGGCAATAAATGCTGGCCCTACCAGTGGCAATAACATCCCAAGAATGCATTAAAAATATGGAAACACATAAGTAATAGAAAAAGGAGTAGTTTAAATATGAGATAACAAGGTGTAGAGCTGCATGAATACAGCAGGCCAGGCAGCATCAGAGAAGAAAGGCTGATGTTTCGAGTCTGGACCCTTCTTCAGAAATGGGGGAGGGGAAGAGGGCTCTGAAATAAATAGAGAGAAGGGGGAGATGATAGTGAGAAGGTGGATAGAGGAGTAGATAGGTGGAGAGAAGATGGACAGGTCAAGGAGGCGGGGATGAAATCAATAAAGATTAGATTCCCTGCAATGTGGAAACAGGCCATTTGGCCCAACAACTCCACACTGTCCCTTGAAGCATCCTACCCAGACCCATCCCCCTGTAACCCACACACCCCTGAACACTACGGGCAATTTAGCATGGCTGATCCACCTAGCCTGCACATCTTTGGACTGTGGGAGGAAACCGGAGTGCCTGGAGGAAACCCACGCAGACACGGAGACAATGTGCGAACTCCACACAGACCATTGCCTGAGGTTGGAATCGAACCCAGGTCCATGGTTCTGTGAAGCTGCAGTGTTAACCGCTGAGCCACTGTGATGAGTGAGTGTAGGCAGGAAGTTGGGATGGGGATTGGTCAGTGAGGAGGGAGGGTAGGTGAGAGAAAAGACAGACAGGTCAAGAAGGTGGGGTCGAGATGGGCTGGTCTCAGGATGAGTTTGGGGGAGGGGAGATTTTGACCCTTGTGAAGTCCACATTGGTTCCAAAGCAGAATATGAGGTGCTGTTCCTCCAGCCTTTGGGTGGCATCATTGTGGCACTGAAGGAGGCCCAGAATGAACATGTTGTCCAAGGAGTGGGAGGGGGCAGTTGAAGTGGTCCTCAACTGGGAGGTGTTGTCATTTGTTACAAACCAAGTGTAGGTGCTCCACAAAGCGGTCTCCAAACCTCTGCTTGGTTTCCCCGTTGTAGAGGAGGCTACATCGGGAACAGCGGATATGATAGACCACATTAGCAGATGTGCCGGTGAACATCTGTTTAATGTGCAAGGTTTTCTTGGGGCCTGGGATAGAGGTGTGGGGGAAGGGGTAGGGACAGGGGTAGCACTTCTTCTGGTTGTGGGGAAAAGTGCCAGTGGTGGTGGGGCTGGTGGGGAGTGTGGAGCAGACAAGGAAATCACGGAGAGAGCAGTCCCTCCAGGAGGGAGATAGGGGTGGGGAGGGAAATATATCCTTGGTAGTGGGGTCAGATTGCAGGTGGCGGAAGTGGTGGAGAATGATGCATTGAATCTGGAGGTTGATGGCGTGATACGGGAGGACTAGGGGGATTTTGTCTTTGTTGTTATTACAGGGAGAGGTGTGAGGGCTGAGGTGCAGGAAACACAAGAGATGTGGTTGAGGGTGATTCGGACCAATGTGGAGGGGAAATTGCAGTCCTTGAAAAACAAGGATATCTGGGATGTCCGGGAGTGGACTGCCTCATCTTGGGAGCAGATGCAGCAGAGATGAAAGAATTGGGAATAAGGGATGGCATTCTTGCAGGAGGGTGGGTGAAAGGAGGTGTATTCTAGGTAGCTGTGGGAGTCGGTGGGCTTGAAGTAGATATTAGTTTCCAGGTGGTTACCAGAGATGGATGACATGGCCATCCTGGGCCTCGTCCTGTGCCACAACGATGCCACACGAAGGCTGGAGGAACAGCACCTCATAATACGCTTGGGAACGTTGCAGCCCAATGGTCGCAACGTGGACTTCACAAGCTTCAACATCACCCCACCACCAACCTCATCACAAGACCAGCCCATCTTGTCCCTGCCTCCCTGACCTGTCTGTTGTTCCTCCCACCTATCCGCTCCTCCCACCTCACTGACCAACCTGATCCCCACCTCCTACCTATTAGCCTCATCCCTATCTCCTTGAGCTGTCCATCTTCCCTCCCCGTCTACCCACCCCTTCCTCCTCACTGACCAACCCCCATCCCAACTTCCTACCTGCAGTCACCTTTACTGGCTTCATCCCTGCCTCCTTGACTTGTCTGTCTTTGCTCCTCTATCCACCTTCTACAATCGCCTCCTCCTCTCTATTTATTTCAGAGCCCCCTTCCCTTCCACCATTTCTGAAGAAGTGTCCAGACCCGAAATGTCAGCTTTCCTGCTCCTCTGATGTTATTTGGCCTGCTGTGTTTATCCAGCTCTGCACCTTGTTATCTCTGATTCCAGCATCCTACTATTCCTAGTGCCTCCTATTTCTAGTTTAAAGATGAATTCAGATCAAACAATATGTTCAAATTTCAGATAGACTTGTCCACGTTTAGCTGTAATCTGAATCATAATATTTAAGGAACTAATACTATCTATATGTGTCCTCACACGCATGTTCTCTTAGCAACAAACTTAGCAGGAATAATGTCTTGGTGGCAGATAGCACAGACATGACAACTGGGGTTTTCTGTTCAACTCAGCACTATGTTACATCATCAGATATTACAATGTATAAAATCTCACCTTGGTTTGCAGCAAGCAAGGATTAATTTATGTAACTGGTCCTTAATGTTAGACAACAGGAATTGAAAGCATTAAGATTGGAACAGGAAGTTTGGAGACTTGCGCATGTTACAAAAAAAATCAGGAAATCTGAGCCAATTTTACACATTTTTATTACCTGTTTCTATAGAGCTTTGAAACAAAGTTGTTGCTGCTAAATCATTTCTAAATTTGTAAGTAAGGAAGTTAGGGTATGCAATTTAAATGAAAGATAAGCAAGAAGAATCTTCTTTGACATTATTGACTCCCATTCAAATGATGTGTATATGCACACATCTTCATTTTCAGATCAAGCAAACAGAGTACAAATTAACTAAGCCACTCTTAGATCTCAATAGAAATTATAAAATCCTTTCCTATCACCAATAGATCTGTTCAAACTTCCATTTGATGTTCAAGATTCTACCTTGGAATAGCTGGCAAATGTAGATTAGAGGAGTCACTGTAAATTCAAAATAACGGAAAGTACATCTTTCTCAAATATGTCACAAAGATGTGTTTCCTAACCAAAACTCTGTCCACTGGAAGATCAAATAATTGTGGCTGGTTTTTATGTTGCAAGAGAAAACCCAATTCTCACATTATTTAGTGTAGATACATAATGGGTTATCACACCAATATTAATCAGCATCTCGGCTGGTAGGGAATCACTAACATGATTTCAACTCTTCGCCATTTTCATGGAATTAACTGTTTGCATTAACAATTATACCTTCCTCTGCTAGACTGCTTTTTGGGGACTAACGACGAAAACCTAAGTTAAATATTTAATTTGCTCAAAGCAACATGTTGCTTTTTTTTTCAGTTTGTGTGTACACATGGAGTTATCTATAAAGTAGGATCATTATAAAGGTATAACCATTTATGAAAACCACCCAGAGACTTATTTTAGTAAGCTTATTCTCGTCATAGTTAATACTCTTGTTTTATGATATATATGTATATTTATGATATATAATTGTGGTTATTGACGGAAATTTCTACATCCTTAATTATTCTACATGTTTAATTCTTCTGAGGGATTGGAATTAACATCACCAAATGAAATGTGCTATTTATTTCAGATACACAAGAGACAGTTACATGTAGAGCTTCATTTTGGGTGTGAGAGTTGTTCATCATTCTTTCTGATTGGAATCCAGGGGGAGAGAAATACAAAGAATTTTATACTCAAGCAAAATGTACAAGAATTTTCTTTTTCCAGTTAGAAACTGGGTGATGCAAGCACCTTAACATTCCAGTTGGTTTAAAATGGCTCAAATATTAATTCATAATGATTGCCTCAACTGAGATCAAAAGTAGCCAAAGAATAAAATGGATTTGACCCAATGTGAGCTTGATGTTCATCATTTGTTCATGTTTGTCCCATTTATTTGTTTTGATTCAGCAAAGACCCATGTAAACTAAATCAACTGCATCTAATCCCTCAACAAATTTGAGTCCATTGTCAATGGAAAGCCATTGTGGTTCATGGAACACTGTGGAGCTGGGAGCAACAAACTAATGTGTAGGATTATAACTCAATATTCAGAAACCAGAAAAGGGTAATGCTGGACTATCTGACACAAAGCACTATTGTAGCACCAGTAATAGTCTTGAAAGGAAGTGGACTCTTTGTGATTTATTCATGAATATGGACATTACTCATAAGGCTGGCATTTTTTACTCACTCCTTTCCACCCTTGAGGAATTCATGGTGCAAGTTTTCCTGTTTAGCTGCTGCAATCCAACTGGTGAAGATGTTCCCAAAGTGCTGTTTGGGAGAAAATTTCAAGATTTTGACCCAGTAACAATTGGTCAGAAAACACATCCTAATACTAAACGCTGGTGTGTATTAGATGTGGCAGAATGACGGATATTTTTCCTTGTGCAGTTTTAAATGTTCTTTTTATCTGAAGGGCTGATTTATTTCCTCAGATTCTGACTAGTCCGCTGTTGATTTTTCAGCTGTCATCTCAAACTTCTAATGTTTTTCCTTCTGAAGATGTTTTTATCTTCCACAGGCATTTCAATAGCAAATAGCGTCTTGCTCTTTGTCTTTTACTTCTTGATGAATACTCAGCAAATGTAATTATTCAAAATATGTGAACATACATTTGTAATTCATGAATTTTGAATACTACTTTAGCATTTTGTTTTGCAAACTGTACTTCCTGTTGAGATAAAATGGGACAAAAACACATGACAATACTTAATATGTAAAGGCTCAGTGTAGACATGAACAAGAGACTTTTCTTGAACCAACAATTGCTTGACATGCAAACATTTGGCAGTAATGTGATTGTTGAAATAATCAAGATGAGAACAAAGCCGCAGATTTCCAGCAGCAAATGAACAGAGCCATGTGCAGAGCTGGGTGAGGGAAGATGGACAAAAAAGATGGTCTTAGTAAAGGTAAATGTAGGACTCATTAGCACAGGAATAGTTGTCTAGCATGGGGGCAGGAGAAAGGAATAAATGGATAAGTGGATGGTTGAGATGGAGAAACCCAGCAATGGGTAATGGAGTTTGAAGAGTGGGAATTGGCTATGGTGGAGCATAAATGCCAATATGGACTTAATGGGCCAAAGGACTTGTTTCTGTGCTGTAAGAGTCATTGGGTATTGTTTAATGTAGTTAATGAGACTTGTCTGCCAACTGAAGAACCAGAAAGGGCTCTGATCACTTCTTTTTTGGGGAAGGCCATTAGGCACCTAACAAGGCAACAGCAGATTTTTCCCTGATTTGGAGGATCCTTGAAGCAAGCCTTGACTCCTCCAACATAACAGCCAAACCATGCCACCCCTAACACAACATCCAATCAGTGTCCTCCCTACACAACTGTCCATCAAATCCCTTGCCCCAGTGCAGCTGCCCAACAGGAGGTGAGCAACTGTGTGTTGCTCAGCAGTATCACTGCGGAGGCTGTGGTCACAGCTGGAACTGCACTCACCTGAGGGCCAGGATAGACAAGGGACCCAGCCAGCCGACAGATGAATTATTGCAGGAAGGGGCCAGTTTGGTAGGGTGAGGGGGTTAGTACCAAGTTTGGGGTGGGGTGGGTGTACTCTCAGCAGACCACCCCGTTCCTGATACTAGGCCCTTCCGTCAGGGACTGTACCTGACAATGGAAGCCACTACTTCCCTCAGCTGGCGAGGATCTGCTTTTCAGTTTTCCACATGGCAAGTCCTCTGCCCACTCCTGAGTGGTGGGATGAAACCTCTAAGTGGGCATTAGTTATTGGATCTCACAAGAGTTTCATTTGATAACAAGGCAGGGAGGCCATCCATGAGGTTTCATACCACAGCCTAACCCAGGTGGGGCCAGAATGGGGATGGTAGTTTCAGTCGTTTTCCTGATTAAACGCTCCAGCTGCCACCCAAACCCCACCTCAGGTGGTGGACATTAAATTTTATCAACAGAAACATCCCAGAAAGAGGCCACTCAGCCCATTGAGTCTGTGCTGGCTGGCTATTATTCAGTTAGCTGCCTATGCTGCTCGAAATTTGTAAAGACCTGTCTGTGATTGCAGACCGTTGTGCCTTTCGAGCCTGTTCGGGCATTCCAAGGTAATGCCTGGCCTGGTTGTGATCTCAGTTTGTCGTCTGTACCCTTCTTCCCTTACAAGATCGGAATACACCTAACAGTGTGACCAGTGAGGGTTGGCTGTTAAGGGGGGCTTTGTTGAAATGGGTGCTGTTATATCTGCCGCTGTAAGGCCCAGAATCATGGTGAGATTCTGAGGACTAGCCTTTGCTACGTGAGGGACCAGCGAGGTGGGTGGCAGGGGCATGGAGAGGGGTGGGGAGCGATTGTGACACGATCCTTTGGAACGCGCACTTGAAGGTAAACACAACGTGTCACAATGTAACCACTAAAAGGCAACCACCGGCATCAGTGGATACATTGTAGCTTCAGAGAGCAATAGATAACATTGTAGCTGCATCCACTTAGCTTCACTTAAGTTTTTGAGAGAAATTCCTCGTGAAGTTTTTTTTAAAAAAGACACAAGTTATTATTCCCCTCAAAACAAAAAGCGCCAGCCTCGGGACTTTGTGCTGTCGTTTCAACGGATGCTAAGGCCTAGTCGATGTGAAGGCAGCGTTTCCTGAGATCAGCCGATGTTTACAGTTCGTTCAGGAAGTGCCGCCTCGCTCCACCCTTTTTTTCGCGATGACATTCAATTGCGTACCAAGCTTTCTCTTTCTGTATTCCCTTTCTGATGTAGTACTTCCGCCTCGCTGCAAGAAGCCAGAACGTTGCACGTTATTCGCCGTCGACGGTGCTGAAGTTTCTGCAGTGATTTGTTCGGTTTAAATTCACTGACGACAAAATCTCCCTCAGGTTTGATCTCCGCCGCGCCTGAGGTGCGTTTCCCCGCGTCCCCACCCTAAACCCCGGAGAAATGTCAGCTTTCCCCTGATGGAGGGACATCTCGCTTCTTTCTCCGATGCCGATACTCCGCACGTGGAATTTTTCATGTTCTGTTAAATTACAAAGCGACGGCGGCAAGATAAACTTGCTCTCCCGGCCTGCGAGGAGACGGGCGAGAAGATGTCTTCTGGTCGCTCGCCGAGTTGTGAGGAACCGTGTCCCTCAACTCGGGATGGCTCTCCTCCAGGTGAGTGGGCAACTGATCTCAACTGGACTGGGCGCTTGCCCCTTCGACATTCAAAACAAAAAAAGTGCTGGAGAAACTCCGGCAGAATCTTTAGAGAGAATTACTGTTTCCAATCCAATATAACTCAACTTCGGAATTGAAGAGTTGGAAAACTGATGCCTTCTTTTTAATCCACTATCCATATTAGCCTGGTTCCTTCCTCAAAACTAGTTGTGCCAGGCCTAAGAAAGTTGTATTATAATCATTTATCAATATCAGGAATGTAACTGTCTTTTTTTAAAAAAAAAATCGTTAATGATTCAGCTTTGAGAATCATAAAAATGTTTTTCGGGAATCTTTTGAGCTGTTTGACTAGATTAAGGTACTTTTGAGACTAGTATTTGTATATCAGAACGGACGATTGTGTAATCCCTTTGTCCCCCCCCGTACTTCCTCTAGCTATTTGAATTCTACCATTAGTGTAACAGTCGTTTGAAAACGTTCAGTTGTGCTTACTCTTTTGAGCTTATAATTAATGTTTTTATTATTTGGTAGCAAATAGACTGATTTTGGACACCCTTCACCACAGATGATGCTATAGCACTACCGCTGGTGAAAAGGCATCATTACCCTCTGACAGGTTTACATAGGCTATTTCTATTGCAAGTGTGACAGAGGAAGTTTATCATGGAAATCTAAAACTAAAGACTTACCTACAGTTTTAAAGTAAGGACTGAATTATGTCAGTGCTCCTTTTCATTCATTCAGTTCACCTGAAAGCTGTTGTGAGTCTTCATTCCCCAAGAATATTGAGCTCTAGTTAAAATGTTTTTTTGCTCAGAGACAAGACTAGACAAAATCCACACAATTAACTAATTATCCCACTTGTAGCAAACTGAGAGGAGACATTTTTCAAGAATTCCCTCCCTAACAGCAACTGCACTATATGGGCTGCAGTGATTTAAGGACATGGCTCCCCACTAATAAATGCCCAGGACTGGCCACATTTCATGAATGAAGTTTTAAACATTGAGAATGAATTAACTTTTAATTCGGGTCTTCAATCCTGCAATCCGTGTGAACTTAACTTAGCATTACACTTTACGTATTTCATGGTTTACAAGCATCAGGTTGACTCAGTACAGGTAGTGTCTCAAAGTCAATTTTGACTGAGATGGTGCTGAATTTGCCAGATATCCGGTTGAGTAATTGGCATCAAGGTGCAGGAGGAGACTAGTGTGCAATCTGGCAGAGCTGATGAATATACAAACATACGATTTAGGAGCAGGAGTAAGCCCCCTCAATTCAATAAGATAATAGCTGGTTTGAATGTAATCTCAACCCCTACATTCCCACCTACTCTCAATAACCTATCACCTCTTTACTAACCAATAATCTTTTTTTCTCCTGCCTTCAAAATATTCAAAAACTTCCACAACATTTTGAGGAAGAGAATTCTAAAGACCCTCTGAGAGAGAAATTTAGAATTAGGTTTCATTGTTATATGTACACAAGTACAGGGATACAGGAGCACGGTGAAAAGTTTTCAATGTTGCCATTCACAGCCCCATCTTAGATACAAAGTACTTTGGTAATAAATCTTAGCTAAAGAGTAGATAAAGAAATAAGTTAAAAGTTCAACATTGTAGTTCTTGTCAGTATAAAGTAGGAAATAAGAAATAAAGTTAAAAGCTCCAAATTACAGTTCTTCTTTAGCCATGGGCCTGCAGTCACTCCACATTGGCTTTCCCTATGCTGGGCTCAATCTTTCTCCAGCACAGAGTTTGACTTCCTGATCCCTGTGCCTCTGCACTGCTGTATTGCTGCCGATTGCCATCCTCTCTCTCCTGTGCTGCACTTGGTCTCTTGGTCCCAGTGCCTCTGCAGGGATGGACCTTGTGTACATTTTGGCTTCAGGATTTGCTGAGAAAATAAGTGTTTGAACTTCAGAAGCAGTTAATTTACAGTGAAGTACTTTGAAGCACTCTGAGGGAGTGAAAGGTACAAGATAAAATGTGGAGGGGGAAGGAATTACTTCAGTTTCTACAAGCCCTGTAAGTATTTTGCAGATCGGAGGTAGTTTATTAATTCATGTAATGTGGAATTAAAATCATTGTATTTTGCCATGAATTTCAATTTTAATCACTATCGTATTATTGCAGCAACCGAGGACAGAATGCTGACTAAATATAGTATGCTAAGGAACTTTCAGGAGAACAGGAGTAGTACAACAGAAGAGGTTGGGTTACTAGTCAGAGGCACTATAGCACAACAAGGTAGAATTCAAAAGGGAATCCATTTTAGATTGATCTGGGAGATCAGTCGATCTTATAACAATTGAAACAAAAAATTGTGAATGAAATTTGTAAGTGGAAGTTTATACTAACAAAGTTCTATAATTATGATGTAAAATTATAAAAATAAATTAGGATAGAGGAAGGTCCAAGGTCAGCATATTCTTTCATATTCAACAGTTTCTTTGGTCAGCATATTTCTACTCCAGCCAGGACCATGGGACTGTAGGAATGGATGTGGTCCAATCAGTTCCTCAAACCTGCTGTGCCATACTGAATCATTTACCTCATCACCAATTTACCTCCCTATCCCCATATCCTTTTAATGTTGTTATTGTATAGAAATCTATCAATGTCTTTCTGATGTGAATGTACTTGATGACTGAACTTTTGCAGCCCTTTGTGGGTAGAGAATTACCAACATTCAGCGCCCTCAGGTGAGGAAATTCCTAGCCCTGTCAGTTCTAGATGGCCAGCCCCTTAATCTCAGTCTGGATTACTTGTTTCTAAAGTTTCCCCACCAAGGGGAAAGTCTTTTCTGCATTCAACCTGTCTAGACCTTTAAGAATTTTGTAAATTTCAATTTAGTTACCTTTCATTCTTCTAAAATCAGGCTTGGTCTCCTCAATCTCTCCTCATAGTCATCCCATCAATCCAGGCATTAGTCTGGTGTACATCCAATGAACTTTCTCTCTATGAGAACATAAATAATATCTAGAAATAAAAGAACCTTGACTAGATAGAATAAATATAATGAAATATAAACATTTAGGCAATGAATTATTTGCTGCAAGGTATCCAGCCTTTTGAATGTTTTTTGTGGCTTTTGTATTTATGTAGTTGATTCAGTTAAATTTCTGGTTCGTGCTATCTCCCAGACTGTTTATGGAAGAGGATTTGATGATGTGAAAGCAGATGACTATCCAAAGGACTGAATATTGTATTACCTGGAACTTGTGTGGCCGAATGTTACTTGCTGTTTATCAGCCTGAAAATTGTCCAAACTTAGCTGCATGCGGACATGGACTGCTTCATCACCTGAACATCTGAAAGTGGAACCAAATAGTATACAACCATCAATAAACATCTGCACTCTGTCCTTACAAGGGGAAACTTATTGACAAAACAGCTCCTGTTAATTGGGACTCTGATACTGCCCTGGGGATCTCCTTCAGTGATGTGTTGGGGCTATATGTTCCATAGAACAGAATCCTTACAATGCGCAAGCGGGCCATTCAGCCCATCAAGTCCACACCAACCCTCTGAAGAGCATCCCACTCAGACCCACCCCCTCTACTCTATCCGTGTATCTTTACACTTCCTATGGCTAAGCCAACTTACACACCCCTGGACACTACGGGCAATTTAGCATGACTGATCCATCTAACCTGTATATCTTTGGACTGTGGGAGGAAACCAGACCACCCAGAGGAAGCCCATGCAGGCACGGGGAGAATGTGCAAACTCCACACAGATGGTCTCATGAAGGTGGAATTGAACCCAGGTCCCTGGTGCTGTGAGGCAGCAGTGCTGCCCACTGAGCCACCGCACCATCCCACCATCTTTCAGAAGACAGCAGACATCTTGAATCGAGATGAATCAAGCTTATTTTAGGTGAAATATATCAGCAAGCAAAATGTTGTATCACAGCAAAATTGGAGGGAATACAACCCTAGTTTTTTTTTCAGTCTTTTGTAATTTCATCCTAGGAGCCAAAAAAGTGGGAGCAAACACAGCGTTAAGTAATATTTTCTGCTGGAAATGATACGAATGCGTCATCAAGTTGAAGGTAGCTGCACTTGATGTATTTGATCTGTGGGGAGTTTTGCTGTGGTTTGTCATTATGGCAGTGGCAAAATCAGTTTGTTGTGGTAACTTCTGCCTGTGATTTTAATCAACTCTGCATGAATACATAATATATTAACAATAGCCAAATGTAGTGACTGTGTGGAAAAATAAGACTGTAGTGTAAACTCTAAACTTCTTAGCCTGGACAGTACTGTGAAGGTTCCAGAAGGAAAAGGAGTAGAAGTTGGCTGTATTTTGGCCTGAATGTATGAATTGATTAAACTCATGAACTTCCTCTAGAAGTGCAATGTGAATGAATTGTGCTACTGGCCATGTCACACTGAGAGTGCCTTGGTCTATTAACTGGACGGAGCTCCAGAACTATCTTCCCTACAAACGAAGATATTTGGAATTCCCTATTTATTATGCTGCCTTTAATCTGGGTGCAGGCCAAGTAGAAGTGGTAAAGGGATTAGAGAACAGAAATAAATATCTCTTACGAAAACTGTAGAGCTTTGCTGAGATCACATCTGGTGTACCATGTGAAGTTTTCGTCTCCACATTTCTGCAAGGATAAATTTGCAATGGAGGCAATGTGGCAAATTTTCCAATAAATTGCTCCCTAGAATAAGG
This sequence comes from Stegostoma tigrinum, assembly GCF_030684315.1. Taxonomy (NCBI): domain Eukaryota; kingdom Metazoa; phylum Chordata; class Chondrichthyes; order Orectolobiformes; family Stegostomatidae; genus Stegostoma; species Stegostoma tigrinum. Next base: position 11,586,553 of record NC_081378.1, read on the forward strand.
GGGCTCCCTTGTTGTCTCTAGAAGAATGAGAAGTATTTCATTGTCATAGAGCCATACAGCATAAAAACAGACCCTTTGGCCCAACCAGCTCACACTGACCATGTTCCCAAACTAAATAATTCCAACTTGCCTTGTAGTTATCCAAATGTTTCCTTTAAATGTTGTAACTCTACCTGCGATACACTACTTCCTCTGGCAAGTCATTCTACACACAAAGTACTCCCATTCTAAAAGAGTTGCCCCTCATGTCCTTTTCAAATCATTCTCCTCTCATCATAAAAATATGCCCCCTACCCTAGGGAAAGCCTCTTCCTATTCACTTTTATCTATGACCCTCATGATTTTATAAACCTGTATGATCATCCCTCAACTCCCTATGCACCATTGAAAAACGTTCCAGCTTATCCAGCCTAGCTTATATCTCAAACCTTCCATTTTTGACAACGTCCTGGTGAAACTTTTCTGAACCCTCTCCAATTTAATAATATCCTTCCTACAGCAAGGAGACCAGAATTGCAAACAGTCCTCCAGAAGAGGCCTCACCGATATCCTGTACAACCTCGACGTGAATCCCAACTCCTATTCTCAAAGACGTAAGCAATGAAGGCAAGAGTTCTACACATTTTCTTAACCACCCTGTCTATATGTGGAGATATCAAAGATCCTGGAAGATGGGATAGGCATTGAGTGACCGTTCCCATTTGTCAGGGAATCCATAAAATCGGACAGCCTTAAGATAAGGGGCTGATCACTTTTGGAGACCGAGATGAGAAGAAATTACTTTGCTCAGAGGATTGTGCACCTTTGGAATTCTTTACATCAGAAAGTTGTGGATACTCCAACATTGAGTACAACATTTAAGGCCGAGCCAGACAGACTTTTCATCTCAGTGATAGTAAGAATTGCCAGTGCTGGAGTCAGAGATGACACAGTGTGGAGCTGGAGGAACACAACAGGCCAGGCAGCACCAGAGGAGCAGGAAAGCTGATGTTTTGAGTTGGGACCCTTTCTATCTCTTGGATTGAGGAAGGAATGGGAAAGGGAGGGTGATGGAGTTGCAGCCCAACCTTAGCAATCATCATTTTAAATGGCAGAGTAGGCTTTGTTGGTCAGCTGCTTATTCCTGCTCCTATTTATGTGATTCTTGCTAACTTCACAGCAGAGCATTGTAAGGAAAATGATGAAGCAGCTGTCAGCAGTTTTGAGAAAGGGGTCAGATGTCCATAAAGAAGATTTTATTAACATTTTAATAAATGGTTCTTGTTATCTTAAAGTTCATTCCCATCATAGTAATGATGCATGTTCACTTTTATTGTAGGTACAGTTTACATCCAGTATTGCATAATGACAGAACAGTGAAGTTTCCATGTTCATGTGCACATTTGCAGTATTGGGTGCAACCAGCGATTTTAAAATACTTGAACCCCAGAGAATGATCAAACACTGAAGCGCGATGTCCTGTTCTTGCCTATCCCTGTAAGTAGCTGAACCTCGGGCAGTGCGAGGAGAAATTTCAGCTTTTGCATCAAGGGGTGACATGGTAGCTCCATGGTTAGCACCACTGTCTCATAGCACCAGAGACCCAGGTTAGATTCTACCCTCGGGTGACTGTCTATATGGAGTTTGCGTGTCTCCCGGTGGATTTGCTCTGGGTACTTCGGTTTCCTTCCATGGTCCAAAGTTGTGCCGGTTAGGTGGATTGGCCATGCTAAATTACCCAGGGATATGCAGGTTAGGTGGATTTGCAATGGGAAGTGTGGGGTTACAGGGATGCGGAGTGGGGTAGCGGGGGAGCGGGTGGTGGGTGGTCTGGGCCTGGGTGGGATATTCTTCAGAGGTTGGTGTAGACTCATTGAGCCTAGTGTCCTGCTTCCATGCTGTAGGGATTCCAAGTTATTTCTGAGTGGCAGTTGGTGAACAGAATGCTGTGTTGCATTGTCAATTCCATATGGCACAGATCTAAGAATGCCTTGCTGAAGCTGTGTGATTCTGCCATCAGGTTGCGTTTTGACTGCTTCGTTGGACTCTGGTCAACAAAGCACAGGAAATAGTTGCCCTGGAAGATGTGTGGAGAAAGGACACACAACTGACTCGTGGCTTTGGAAAATTAAGTTATGATGGGACATATAATGCTTCATTTTTGGATAGAGTTGGAGGAATAGAGGTTTATACTAGTTTTTAAGGTAACATGAAAATGGAACAGTAGGCACTATTTTAAGATATGCCAAACAAACTATCTTAATCAAACACAATGGATGCTGGGAGGCACATTAGCGCCAGTAGTGACTAGTTAACTTCATGAAAGTAGGAATCTCTCTAATGCCTTTAGAAATAGTGAAAAGGCACAATTTACATCTTGAGACGTTAACAAATAAACTTAAATCAGCGTAAATTAATTATAAATTAACAGGCAGTTGGTACATCACATTGGAGAAAAGGGTATGTTTTGTATTAAATAATACAACTGTGATACATTTTACAAAATTTTTTTTCTCTCTAAACCAAGCTACTAAGATATGTATGTAGCATTAAAGGGACAGTCTCAAAGTCACTTCTAGTCCTCCAGAAGAGAGTCAGCTCACAAGTTCAGACCTCCACTGCCCTTTGGCAATCTTTCCACTTCGCCTGAGGTTTCGATCATACAATTACTGCCAGCAAGTATCTTCCTCATGATGGTTCTGATGATCAGGAGTTCCAGAGATTCCTATATCTGACCCCTCAGAAATAGTTTAGCTGGTTCTGATAAAACTGTTTTCTCCCACAGAGTTTACTTTCACTGTTCTTCAATTCCTACCGAATAGGGAAGATCTGTTCCTGGGCGAGATCCAATTCTTTTCCACCTGCTTCACTGCAGCAACCATTCCTTATGCTATATAAATTGTTGATACCCTTTTGAAATTTTGCTTTCTTGCTTCTGTCCTGACGAGTGCCAGGTAAAAGACTTTGACAGCAAGACTCTTCTTTTTTCCAGCAATAACCAACTTTATCTCTATTCTGTTAGAGGTGCTAAAAGACATCTCCCTGGGTTTCTCAGATAACAAGGTGCAGAGCTGGATGAACAGCATCAGAGGAGCAGGAAAGCTGACGTTTCGGGCCTAGACCCTTCTTCAGAAATGGGGGAGGGTGGGAGGGTTCTGAAATAAATAGGGAGAGAGGGGGAGGCGGATCAAAGATGGATAGTGGAGAAGATCGGTGGAGAAGAGACAGAAAGGTCAAAGAGTTGGGGATGGAGCCAGTAAAGGAGATTGGGTGGGGAGTTAGGGAGGGGATAGGTCAGTCAAGGGAGGATGGACAGATCAAGGGGGCGGGATGAGGCTAGTAGGTGTGAGATGGGGGTGGGGCTTGAGGTGGGAGGAGGGGATAGGTGGGAGGAAGGACAAGTTAGGGAGGTGGGGACAAGCTGGACTGGTTTTGGGATGTGGTAGGGGAGGGAAGATTTTGAAGCCTATGAAGTCGACATTGATGCCATTGGGCTGCAGGGTTCCCAAGCAAAATATGAGGTGCTGTTCCTGCAACCTTTTAGGTGGCATCGTTATGGCACTGCAGGAGGCCCAGGATGGACATGTCATCTGAGGAATGGGAGGGGGAGTTAAAATGATTCACGGTTGGGAGGAGCAGTTGCTTAGTGAGAACCGAGCGTAGGTGTTCCGCAAGGCGGTCCCCAAGTCTCCGCCTGGTTTCCCCAATGTAGGGGAGGCCACAATGGGAACGTGGGTACAGTATACCACATAAACAGATGTACACCTGCACATCTGCTAATGTGGAAAGTATTCTTGGGGGCTGGGATGGGGGTGAGGTGGGAGGTGTAGGGGCAGATGTAGCACTTGCTGCAGTTGCAGGGAAATGTGCCAGGTGTGGTGGGGCTGGAGGGTAGTGTGGAGCTGACAAGGGAGTCATAGAGAGAGTGGTCCCTCTGGAAAGCTGAGAACAGTGTCTGCCCCTACACCTCACCCCCATCCCAGGCCCCAAGATGACTTTCCACATCAAGCAGATGTTCACCTGCAGGAAGGTTGCAGGAACAGCACCTCATATTTTGCTTGGGAACCCTGCAGCCCAATGGCATCAATGTTGACTTCACAAGCTTCAAAGTCTCCCCTCCCACTACTGCATGCCAAAACCAGCCCAGCTTGTCCTTCCTCCCACCTATCCCCTCCTCCCACCTCAAGCCCCACCCCCATCTCCTGCCTACTAGCCTCATCCTTCCCCCTTGACCTGTCTGTCCTCCCTAGACTGACATATCCCCTCCCTAACTCTCCACCTACACTCACCTTTACTGGCTCCATCCCCACCTCTTTGACCTGTCTGTCTCCTCTGCACCTATCTTCTCCTCTATCCATCTTCTATCCACCTCCCCCTCTCTCCCTGTTTATTTCAGAACCCCTTTTCCTTCCCCCATTTCTGAAGACGGGTCCGCTGTCAGCTTTACTGCTCCTCTGATGCTGCTTGGCCTGCTGTGTTCATCCAGCTCTGCACCTTGTTATCTCAGATTCTCCAGCATCTGCAGTTCCTACTATCCCTGGTTTTCTCGGAGTTTCTCTCCTTTCTTATTTCCTAACACTATGGTGACCTGAAGTTTCACGAGTACTTCTCCAATTTGAGTTGTTTACCTGGAATTCACTATCACCCTTCAGAACTAACTGTTTCACTTGGATATAAAAGTATGTTTTTAAAACGTAAAACCTTCTTGCAAAGTTGATTGTTCATTACAACTCCAATATGTGCCTATCATCTGAAATGGTGAGGAAATTGAGGAGCATGTTCTAGAATTTATTGACGCATTTGCTTTCCAAGCACGTTGGTTTCAAATTGGCGAGTTTGCCAGATGGTCAGAATTGTTCTCCTCATTGTTTCATTTCCAACATCCTCTTGGGCTTGATCAATGATGTTGAAAGGGAATTGGGCAAACACTTGAGGGACATATAGCTGCAGGGCTGTGGAGGTGGAATGGGTTTAATTGAATTATTTCAGAGAGCTGTGGGAACAGCTGCAGTCTTTGCCAACAACTTATGCAAACATTAAGGCCTTTGTTAGTTCTATTGCTTCATAGTAACGTAGGTAACTGGATAAGCTTGTGGGCTCTGAGGTCTGACAGTTACAGGCCCCAGTTAGACTGGAAATCTGCAGTGATTTTGAGGATCGGATTTCTCCCTTCCAGCCCAAGAAGCGAAGATATAAACATGTAGGACCAAAAGCAGAGCAATTCTGTGATCCTTTAATTTTACCAGATCCTCATCTTCAGAATGTGTTGAGAGCATGAGGGCCACATATAGATAGAAGCCCCCCACCAGGTTGAACATGGCAACTGCACTGTTAGTTGCACTGAACAGGGTGATCTTCAAGGCTGGCTTGTAGAAGAAATCTGTGATTGTTTTTTGTTTGCTATGCAGCAAGTAACACCGTTAATCTTTTCATCTATAGGCACTTTAAGATTAATTCAAAATTGTGGCAGGTTGCATCTGCTTTGATCTGCAACAGACTTGCAACATTTGGAGCAGTCATATCCTCTCCATAGGACTGTGAAAGCCTTACAATACCGTGGTGGCAGATGCAATTGCAGGCAGTAGTAGCCCATCTATTTCTGTCTAACCATACAACTGGAGATTTGCGTAAAGTAAAAGGCATTGCAAAAGTGACAACACGGCTTCCTGTTGTGACAACTGACTAGCAGTGGATCTGTTATCAGAACTTCATCTTTGCAAAGAGCCTAATTTGTTTGGTTGACCTCTAGGCCTCAGAACCAATGTAGCACTCAGTGAAGATTGGCGCAAAGCTTTGCATAACTTTAACAATTCTGGTCTTACCAAAGATGGGCAGAAGGATCCTGCAAGTATCTGGTTCATATTGGTAGATTTTTTTCAGGTTGAGATCAATTTTGCGGACTATGGACTCATATTGATATCTTTTCTGTAGCAGAGGAATGAGTCAATTGATCAGTTTGTCTGTTGATAACAAACTGAGGGCCATGAGTGTGACTTCACAGAGGTTGAAGTAGCTGGGCATACAGAGGTGGAATCCACAACAGTAGAGGCATACAGGAGGGAACTTTTAAAGAAAATGTTTGATAACTCCACTCAGATTCTCCAGCATCTAAGGGGTTTGTGTCAATTCATGTTTTATGTGTTATAGTGGATGGTGTGCATCTGCTCTGCATGAAGGCACATACAGTGCAATGCAAACGTTTTAATTCCACTCAAACTAAAGGTTATGTGCCTGAATAAATGGGGTGCCATGGTAATGCAGAGCAACCAGCTGACTGCATTTAACAGTTCATTAGCTTTGTGTTTAATCACAGTTAATTGGAAATATAACCAATCGGAATGCAAGTCCCACATCTTTTCCATTGGAATAACTACTCTTATCATAGAACTATTGGATATGGCCATCACTGGCTGGTCCAGCATTTATTATCCATCCCTAATTGTCCTTCAGGATGTGCTGGTGAGCTGCCTTCCTGAACCCTGTATTCCATGTAGTGTAGGGCCACCACAATGCTGTTAGGGAGGGAGTTCCAGGATTTTTGACCCCATGACAATAAAGGAAGGGTGATGTAATTACAAGTCAGGATGGTGCGTGACTTTGAGAAGAATTTGCAGTTAGAGGTGTTTCCATGTATCTGCTACTCTTGTCCTTCTAAGTGGTGGACATCATAGGATGTGATGGTGCTGTCAAAGGAGTTTTGGTGAGTTACTGCTGACCATTTTCTAAATGGCATACATTGCTGCCGCAGTGCATTGTTAGACAACAGTGTGAATATTTATGGTGCTGGTTGGGGTGCTGAACAAGTAAGCCGATTTATATCGGATGTTATCAAGCTTATGAGTATTGTTGGAGTTGCACAGTTTTAAACAAGTAGAGAGTTTTGCAGTACACACCTGATTTGTGCCTTTATCGATATTGGACAAGCTTTGTGGAGTCAGAAAGTGAGATACTCATTGAAGAATCCCAAGCCTTTGACATAACCTTGTGGTCACAGTATTTGTATGTTGATTCAAGGTGAGGGGCTTATATATAATTAAATATTATTAATTTTAGAGTTTGGAATTTGAACTAGTATCTGGGTTTAGTCTATGTCTATGAAAAGGTTTGATGATTTACTCTTAAATTTGCACAACTACAGAAATACTTATTTTAAACTACTGTAGTGGGGGGAGAGAGAGCGGGGGAGGGGGGGAGAGAGAGAGAGAGAGAGAGACCTCCTAGAGAGTAATAAGGCTTTTTGTTTCATTGTGTTGAGTTTTACGAGGGATCAGAGTAAACAGATGTGCATTAGGCTTCAGCTGGAAAGATCTGGAGACTATATTTTTGTCTCTGGGAAACATCCATAGCTTAAAGAAAAGCCTTTTCAGGGCAGTTTTCAGAAGTAGTCACAAAAGATAGATGCATGAGAAGGAAGAAAGGGGGTAGTTTGGAAAGGTTAAGATATAGGTTACCCAAGTTTAAGGTGTTGCTTTGAAAGTTTCAAAGCAGAGAAGGTCTAAGCTTAGTTAAATGAAGATTCAAGAATGTGGTAGTCAGATTCTCAAAACCTAAGAGTTGAAGCCACAGTTGAGGTGAGCACTATTTATCTGAGACAGAAGGGAATTCTGTCTGGTATGAGTGCTATAAAGGGGTACTTTGGGTACAGTTTGGATTGTATTTTCTGTGTGTTTTGAAGTCTTTACATTTTGTGTTATATGTAAATGGTTTGGTTTATTTTGTTTTATCTTCATTTCTTTTGTGTAATAAACTTCTGTTTTATTGTTTAAAATCAAATCTACAGCATTACGTGTTTGTATTTCAGTGAAAGTCCACCTTGTTTAAAACCAAAGGTTTGATAACTCAACACAAAGGGTTTGCATAATATGACCTATCAAGCCAGATTTCAGTCTGGGATTTGATCTGTCTAGTAATAATATCAGCTGGGATCACAGAAATATACATGCAGAGATTTAAATCCAATATAAGTACCTGCCTTTGATCAACATCTTGAGAATGGGCCAAGCATAGAGGATAAGCCAGTTCTATCTGTCAAGGATCACTGGTTTACCGTCTCTGTTCTAACAGCTTAAGAGGTGATGCTACACGACACCTTTGGGATGATACCACATCCACCATTGACCCAACCCCTCTGCCTCATCTAATGATTCTGCCTGTATTTTCAAAGCTAAACTGTGGGAAATGACCATCATGATTAGGAAGGCTAGAAGAGAGGCATTGCTGCAGAAAAGAATGTTTGAGGCATTTGGAAACTTGGCTTGAAAACTATAAAATCAGGAACATCAGAACGCCTACCAAAGAAAGATGATGAACAGAGTGAGCAAACAGCATCTACGCATTTTACGTCCAAGAGAATAATCCATTTCTGAAGAAGGGTCTAGGCCTGAAACGTCAGCTTTCCTTCTCCTCCTCTGCTGCCTGGCCTGCTGTGTTCATCCAGCTCTACGCCTTGTTATCTCAGATTCTCCAGCATCTGCAGTTCCTACTATCCATGAAATATTGTTCAGATACCAAGAACTGTTATCCTCTTTCCATACCAATCATTTAAGTTTTATCATGACTAATGAGTCTACATGCAGTTGCCGAGCTGACTGGTTTTCATGCAAACATTTTGCCCCCTTCCAGCTGACATAGTCAGTGCTGTGTGGCCTCCATTGAAGCTTTGTTGTTTTGTCCTGCTCCAAATTTATGTGGCCCAGTCTGTCATGGTGGGCAGTCTTATTTTTGGTTTTGTACTGTAGTGATATGTAGATGGGGTCTATTTCAACATGTTTGTTTATCACTTGGGTGTTGAAAACCAGGTCTCCAGGAATTCTCGTGCTTGTTTTTGTCTCGCTTGTCCTAGAACGGTAACTTTGTCCCAATTAAACAGATATCCTTCCATGTCGGAGTGTATTGAAACGAGGGAGAGTTGGTCATGCCATTTTGCTGCAAGTTGGTGTTCATGTGTCCTGGGTGAACTTCCTGCCCATCTGATATAGGAGGACATCAATTTGACTGGGACAAAGTACCAGTACTAGGACAAGCGAGACAAAGACAAGCATGAGAATTCCTGGAGGCCTGGTTTTCAACCACCAGTGTGGAAAAACAAATGTTGAAATAGACCCCATCTACATATCACTACAATACGAAACCAGAAACAAGACTACCCCCCATGACAGACTGGACCATCTAAATTCAGAGCTGGTCAGAACAACATCACTCCAGCAGAGGCTACACAGCACTGACGATATCACCTAGAAGGGAGCTGAAATGTTCGCATGAAAACCAGTCAGCTTGTGAACCAAGCAACAACTCCAATCACAACCCAAACTACAGATCTTCGTTAAAATAATTAAAGACCCTACGTGCTTCTTTTCTTTACCATAAATATCTCTCCCCTTTTTACTGTTGTTGAATTGTACACAGTTAGCTTTTGTCTATTTGAGGAGGATATGGTTTTGTTTGAGGAATAAAGGAGAATGTTGCAACACACCTTTTTTAGGGAGGTTGTTGTTTCTAATGTATAGTAGTGGAAAGGATATGATGTACGATACTCCTGTGTGACTGCTTTGTTTGCAGCATGAAGGTACCTGTACTGTGAAGACCCCCATGGACACGCTGAATCATCCTTGAATAAAAGTTACATTGCAGTGTTTTTGATACCATCTTATTTGGTTCAATGCCTTGTGCATAGTAGTGGCTTTCACAAATGTTAATAAAACAGTGTCATGTCTTGTATTTCAGACAACTGTGGCTGAGCTAAATTGCACACTGGAGATCAAGAATTGATCCAGTCTTGTTTGTCTAATCATAGATTGGCATCATGTGAGGTCACATTTACATACCCTACACAAGAGACCGAAAGTATAGAAAAGCTAATAGTACAGATCATCAATCAAACAGAGTCTGGTCTCTGAACAATCTACTTCTGTTGGATTGTGGTGGGGGGCGACTGCAGTAGAAGGGATTGAGTCTGAGTGATCTAATGCAAGAGTGGGTATCATTGCAGGAAGTGATGACATTTGACATGATCTGTATTGCCTTGTGATAAGATCGGACTCAAGTTTGCACTCCTTCCACATCTGTTTGTCAATGGTGGCAGTAAATGAAACAATTAACGGGAAGTGGAGGCTGCACAAATATCCCCATCTCCAATGATGGACGAGCCCAACATCTCAGCACAAAGGACAAGGTGAAAGTATTTGGATCCATCTTCAAACAGTACTGGCCAGTAGATGCTCCATCTTGGTCACCTTCTGATTCCTTAATATCACAAATCCAATCTTTAACAAACATAATTCACTCTATATGATACCAAGAAATGGTTGAAGGCATTGAAACTGAAAAGGCTATGGCCCCTGACAATATTCCAGTAATAATACTGAAGACTTGGGAATTAGCTCCACCTAAGCTCTTCCTATATATAGCTGGTTATAGGTTTTGATGATGTCATTGGAAGAGCCTTAGTGAATTCAGATTTCATTGGTGAATGCGGGTTTTTCATGTGTGATGGAGCAAAAATCGAGAAGCAAACTTGTTTTACATGAACTAATGTTAAGTGGTAAACTCTTGAGGCTAACAGCTAGCATGGTTAGATGCTGTATTAGTCTTGATTTTTGCATTGTAATGATAGGCATTTTGTAAATATTTTGGACATACTGGTAGATGAGATCTTTGAAATGAAAGCTGATGGTTAATGCCTGTCTCTGTGTCAAATTCTATCCTAGTGAGACAGTTCCTGTAGAATAACTACACGAAAGATTGGAATCTGCTAGATTGAATGTTCTGAAATGTCTTTAACTTTGAAACTGTTTTGTAGGGGGATGTGTCTGATGCAGTGGATTGAATGTGCCTTAAAACCTTCATCTGGTTCAATGGAAGCCATTTGATCAAAAGAAAGCTCTTGATGTTTTGTAACCAGAGTCTGCCCTAAGCTAAGGGTTGGAGTTAGTAGAGCCTGACTGAATGTGAATGGTTGTGGGCCGAACAGGGAGAACCACATGTGATTTCCTGATTTTGGAAAAACAAGCCCAAATTATATTGGGAGCAGGGAGGGTCTGACTGTAAGAATCAGATCTGCCAGCAGTAGGTAGGTGATGAGGGTCATTGATTGGCCTGTTGAATTTGATTGTGGATGAGTGAATTGTCCCTTGGTGACAGGTTCTTGGTAAAGGCCAGCCTCTGCCCATAACTCTGACCTCCCCTGCCCTTCCATCTGCACTAACTTCTTTCCCCATTCTATCTCTGCGTTGTCCTGTCTCCTGATACCCACTATTGATCCCTTCATTGGGCTGTCATCCCATTCCTGAGGAGGTGGAATTTCAAAGAAGTGAGACCGATGTGTAGACATTTTAATAAATTGCGCAGAGGCCAATTCATTTAATACTGAATGATTTTCACAGTTTTGGACTGATACTTGTTTTAATTGAGTTAGATGTTCCAGGCATAAAAGTTATAGGATCTGCTAATCTGGAAGTCTAAGGTCCTGAAAAAAACGCCTAATATGGAAGTCAGTCAATACAAATGATGCATTGTTTTTATCTGTCAAGGCTGTTCCAGTCTCCTGTTGATCCATCAAAATCTTGTACTCATGGAACCAGATTTGTCTGAATAAATATTGTTACATGTTAATGAGACACCAAGCATACTGCATGTATTACATTGTAAGGGAGATGTTTGAGCTGCACCCATAGAGTGGAGACTGAGAGATCAGGAAGTGAGGAGCAGGGGCTTGAAGCTGTGTCTGATCCACGTGCTCACAAGGGGGCACAGCTTGGAGCTAGCGTTGGATAAAGGGATGGGATGGTGTGATATGAGAGAGATGAATGAAAGGGCTCCTTCTATTTTCTATAAGTAGGCCATTCAACCCTTTGAGCCTGCTCCGCCATTCAATACGATCATGTCTCATCATGCCACTAATGAATGGCACATGTTATATCACAGAAAGAATGGAATGACATGGTGTGGATATTTAAAGAACTACTGTCACAATTAAAGAAGAAACTAAATTCTCTGCAAATATTTTGTGAGTCTCTGCTGAATTAAAAAGTATTTTGTAAAGGGATGAGGAACAGGAGTAAATTATTCATCCCCTTGAGCCTGTTAGCCACTTACTGAGACTGGCTGATCTGTAACCTAACTCTACCTGCTGTTGACTCATGTCCCTTAATACTGTTGCTTAACAAAAAGTAGTCTATCTCAATTAAAATGAAACACTGATCTCTTATCACCTGGCTTCTGTGGAAGAGAGTTTAAGATCTATACTACCCTTTGTGTGTGCAGGTGCTTCCTAACATCTCTTCTAAATGTTCTGGGATAATGGGAACTGCAGATGCTGGAGAATCCAAGATAACAAAGTGTGGAGCTGGATGAAGACAGTGGGCCAAGCAACATCTCAGGAGCACAAAAGCTGACCTTTTGGGCCTAGACTCAGCTTTTCTGATGAAGGGTCTAGGCCTGAAACGTCAACCTTTGTGCTCCTAAGATGCTGCTTGGCCTGCTGTGTTCATCCAGCTCCACACTTTGTTATCTTCTAAATGGCCTGTCCTGATTTTTAGACTATCCCTCCTAATTCTAGAAAGAATAAGATAATCTGATTTCTTAGATAACCGACGAAAGATAATCCATTGAAATAACTTATCTTTATCAAACCTGTCGAATTCTGTTAATATCTTGAAGATTTCAATCAGATCACCCCTCAACCTTCTAAATTCTAGGGCAAAACTTTTAAGTTTAATTTTATGCAAACACATGGATTGCCTTTTAATATAGAAATTGATACCCATATTATGAACTCTATGACAAACACCAGATGGGCAGATGGAGCGAGATATTTGTAACAGTTTCCAGCCCTTTAAAGGCTTTTCAGACAATTTGGAAACAGATCTCCGAAAACAGTTGTGAGAACAAGAAAGTGCGTCCATTATAGTATGCTTTTAAAACCTGACCCCTTTGGGCTTTATGTAGTTGTTGAAGGGTAACTAGCCTCTTCAGATTTCAAGCCGTAGTTTTGCTGCTACACGATATGGTAATATTGTCTCATTGTTTTTCTTCAGCAGAAACCTTTCGTACAGTTTCCCTCACCTCCAGCCAGTTCAGACAAGAAATACTTCCAACCTTGCAGCAGGGATACTTGGACTCCTCGTCAAGGAATTATTTTCACTACAACCAAGTGACGTTAGTGAGTAACGCAAAACTTCTAGATCAGGTAGGATTGTTTTCAAAGCCAACATGGAATCTAACAGAGATATTGCGATTTTTGCCTTTACTTAATGATACGTTTTATAAACATCCGGTATTTTCTTAGCTGTCGTTTTCTGTCTGTGTTTTGCTTGTGGTTGATTTGAAAGCAGAAGTTGCTGAGAAATGCTGTAGGTCCAGCTGTATCTGTGGAGGGAGAGTTAGTACTTTGAGTCCCAAATGATTGTTCATCAGAACGTATAGTATAATTGACAGATTAAGAGGAATTTCTCTGAGTGTCGTGAATCTGTGGAATTCTTTACTGCAGAGGACTATTCAAGGCTGAAGTAGACAGATTTTTAATAAGGAAGAGAATCAAGGACAATGGGGAAAAGGCAGAGAAGTGAAGTTGAGGGTTATCAGATGAGCCACAATTTTATTGAATGGGGAGCAGACTTGATGAGCTCAATAGCCTCCTTCTGCTCCTATGTCCTTTGGCCTTATTGTTATATACTGTCATACATTAAATTCATAGTTATCCTATAGTGTTAGAATATATATATAGTTAAATTATAGTTGTCCTGCTTTTAAAATTATCAGCTCAACACAAGGGAAACAGAACAGGGATCATGGGAACTGCAGATGCTGGAGAATCCAAGATAACAAGATGTACACAGATCCTTGAAAGTTGCCACCCAGGTTGACAGGGCTGTTAAGAAGGCATACAGTGTTTTAGCTTTTATTAATAGAGGGATTGAGTTCCGGAACCAAGAGGTTATGGTGAAGCTGTACAAAACTCTGGTGCGGCCGCACTTGGAGTATTGTGTACGGTTCTGGTCACCGCATTATAAGAAGGATGTGGAAGCTTTGGAAAGGGTGCAGAGGAGATTTACTAGGATGTTGCCTGGTATGGAGGGAAGGTCTTATGAGGAAAGGCTGAGGGACTTGAGGCTGTTTTCATTAGAGAGAAGGAGGTTGAGAGGTGACTTAATTGAGACCTATAGGATAATCATAGGGTGGATAGGGAGAGCCTTTTTCCTAGGATGTTGACGGCGAGTACGAGGGGGCACAGCTTTAAATTGAGGGGTGAAAGATATAGAACAGATGTCAGAGGTAGTTTCTTTACTCAGAGAGTAGTAAGGGAATGGAACGCTTTGCCTGCAACGGTAGTAGATCGCCAACTTTAGGTACATTTAAGTCGTCATTGGACAAGCATATGGACGTACCTGGAATAGTGTAGGTTAGATGGGCTTAAGATCGGTATGACAGGTCGGCACAACATCGAGGGCTGAAGGGCCTGTACTGTGCTGTTACGTTCTATGTTCTATAACAAAGTGTGGAGCCAAGCAGCATCTCAGGAGCACTAAAGCTGACGTTTCGGGCCTAGCCCCTTCATCAGAGAGGAAACAGAACAGGGATAGGCCTCTTGACCCTAAAATAAGTTGGCAGCTGATCATTTACTTCAACTTCACTTTAGCTTCAAGTTTGAATATTTTTAGATCTAGGTCTTAAATATGTCAAAGACTGAGCAATTTCATTTCTCCAAACTGGAGAATTGCAAAGTTTTGTA